>NC_092149.1:7704932-7920638 GCF_045791955.1 Oncorhynchus clarkii lewisi | reverse complement strand
TGTACATACACTTAGGTTGGAGTCATTAAAAGTTGTTTTCAACCACTCCACACATTTCTTGTTCACAAACTATAATTTGCATGACAAGTAATTTTTCCAACAATTGTTTACAGACAGATTATTTCACTTATAATTCACTGTATCACAATTCCAGTGGGTCAGAAGTTTACATACACTAAGTTCACTGTGCCTTTAAACAGCTTGGAAAATTCTAGAAAATGATGTCATGGCTTTAGAAGCTTCTGATAGGCTAATTGACATCATTTGAGTCAATTAGAGGTGTACCCGTGGATGTATTTCAAGGCCTACCTTCAAACTCAGTGCTTCTTTGCCTGACATCATGGTTAAATAAAAATAAATCAGCTAAGACCTCAGAAAAACAATTGTAGACCTTCACAAGTCTGGTTCATCCTTGGGAGAAATTTCCAAACGTCTGAAGGTTCCACATTCATCTGTACAAACAATAGTAAGCAAGTATATTACACACCATACCGCTCAGGAAGGAGACGCGTTCTGTCTCCAAGAGATGAACGTACTTTGGTGCGAAAAGTGCAAATCAATCCCAGAACAACAGCAAAGGACCTTGTGAAGACGCTGGAGGAAACAGGTACAAAAGTATCTATATCCACAGTAAAACGAGTCCTATATCGACATAACCTGAAAGGCCACTCAGCAAGTAAGAAGCCACTGCTCCAAAACCGCCATAAAAAAAGCCAGACTACGGTTTGCAACTGCACATGGGAACAAAGATTGTACTTTTTGGAGAAATGTCCTCTGGTCTGATGAAACAAAAATAGAACTGTTTGGCCATAATGACCATCGTTATATTTGGAGGAAAAAGAGGGATGCTTGCAAGCCGAAGAACACCACCGTGAAGCACGAGGGTGGCAGCATCATGTTGTGGGGGTGCTTTGCTGGATGAGGGACTGGTGCACTTCACAAAATACATGGCATCACGAGGGAGGAAAATTATGTGGATATGTTGAAGCAACATCTCAAGACACAAGACAGTCAGGAAGTTAAAGCTTGGTCGCAAATGGGTCTCCCAAATGGACAATGACCTCAAGCATACTTCCAAAGTTGTGGCAAAATGGCTTAAGGACAACAAAGTCAAGGTATTGGAGTGGTCATCACGAAGTCCTGACCTCAAACCTATAGAAATTGTGTGGGCAGAACTGAAAAAGTGTGTGCAAGCAAGGAGTCCGACAAACCTGACTCAGTCACACCAGCTCTGTCAAGAGGAATGGACATTCACCCAACTTATTGTGGGAAGCTTGTGGAAGGCTACCCGAAACGTTTGATCCAAGTTAAAGTTTTATAAGGCAATGCGGCCAAATACTAATTGAGTGTATGTAAACTTCTGACCCACTAGGAATGTGATGAAAGAAATAAAAGCTGAAATAAATCTCTACTATTATTCTGACATTTCACATTCTTAAAATAAAGTGGTGATCCTAACTGACATAAGGCAGGGAATTTTCACTAGGATTAAATGTCAGGAATTGTGAAAGACTGAGTTTAAATGTATTTGGCTAAGGTGTATGTAAACTTCCGACTTCAACTGTATGTTCAAGTTCAGTTGAGTTGAGCAGGCCCATTCTTAACTCTACTAGTTCCATTAAGTTGACAAGACCCTTCTGGATTCTTGTACAGTAGTTGTATGACCCCTTACCGGTGACCTGGTTTGGACTCTGTACAGGCAATGTCCCTGCGAGCAGACACAGCCCAGTGTGGAGGGGTGGTGGTGGAGCTTGAGTCTGATGACATCAGGGAGGCTCGGGCCAGGAAGGCCAGGAGTACATCAGGTCAGCTCGTCTATTGCGGGAGTGGAAAGAGAGAGATGACCAGGAGTTTACCCTGACCTCATGACTTGACAATACAACTACACAGCTATTACTTAATGATGATGTAACAACACGTTGTGATTGTCGGAACCACAGCGTTACATTTATATAGGTATTAGAGCAATTCAATATAAAGTGCTAGGTGTAAGAGCAACTTCATGTAAAGTGTTAGGTGTATGAACTACTTAATGTAAAGTGTTAGGTGTATGAGCTACTTAATGTAAAGTGTTAGGTGTATGAGCTACTTAATGTAAAGTGTTAGGTGTATGAGCTACTTAATGTAAAGTGTTAGGTGTTAAAGTAACTTAATGTAAAGTGTTAGGTGTAAGAGCTACTTAATGTAAAGTGTTAGGTGTTAAAGTAACTTAATGTAAAGTGTTAGGTGTTAGAGTAACTTAATGTGAAGTGTTAGGTGTATGAGCCACTAAACGTAAAGTGTTAGGTGTTAGAGTAACTTAATGTAAAGTGTTAGGTGTACGAGCTACTTAATGTAAAGGGTTAGGTATAAGAGCTACTTAATGTAAAGTTTTAGGTATAAGAGCAACTTAATGTAGTGTTTAGTTGTAAGAGCTGCTTAATGTAAAGTGTTAGGTATAAGAGCTACTTAATGTAAAGTGTTAGGTATTAGAGCTACTTAATGTAAAGTTTTAGGTATAAGAGCAATTAATGTAGTGTTTAGTTGTAAGAGCTGCTTAATGTAAAGTGTTAGGTATAAGAGCTACTTAATGTAAAGTGTTAGGTGTATGAGCTACTTAATGTAAAGTGTTAGGTGTAAGAGCTACTTAATGTAAAGTGTTAGGTGTAAGAGCTACTTACTGTAAAGTGTTAGGTGTACGAGCTACTTAATGTAAAGTGTTAGATGTACGAGCTACATAATGTAAAGTGTTAGGTATAAGAGCTACTTAATCTAAAGTGTTAGGTGTACGCGCTACTTAATGTAAAGTGTTAGGTGTACAAGCTACTTAATGTAAAGTGTTAGGTGTAAGAGCTACTTAATCTAAAGTGTTAGGTGTACGAGCTACTTAATGTAAAGTGTTAGGTATAAGAGCTACTTAATCTAAAGTGTTAGGTGTACGAGCTGCTTAATGTAAAGTGTTAGGTATAAGAGCTACTTAATGTAAAGTGTTAGGTATTAGAGCTACTTAATGTAAAGTTTTAGGTATAAGAGCAATTAATGTAGTGTTTAGTTGTAAGAGCTGCTTAATGTAAAGTGTTAGGTATAAGAGCTACTTAATGTAAAGTGTTAGGTGTATGAGCTACTTAATGTAAAGTGTTAGGTGTAAGAGCTACTTAATGTAAAGTGTTAGGTGTAAGAGCTACTTACTGTAAAGTGTTAGGTGTACGAGCTACTTAATGTAAAGTGTTAGATGTACGAGCTACATAATGTAAAGTGTTAGGTATATGAGCTACTTAATCTAAAGTGTTAGGTGTACGCGCTACTTAATGTAAAGTGTTAGGTGTACAAGCTACTTAATGTAAAGTGTTAGGTGTAAGAGCTACTTAATCTAAAGTGTTAGGTGTACGAGCTACTTAATGTAAAGTGTTAGGTATAAGAGCTACTTAATCTAAAGTGTTAGGTGTACGAGCTACTTAATCTAAAGTGTTAGGTGTAAGAGCTACTTAATGTAAAGTGTTAGGTGTACGAGCTACTTAATGTAAAGTGTTAGGTATAAGAGCTACTTAATGTAAAGTGTTAGGTGTAAGAGCTACTTAATCTAAAGTGTTAGGTGTACGAGCTACTTAATGTAAAGTGTTAGGTATAAGAGCTACTTAATGTAAAGTGTTAGGTATAAGAGCTTCTTAATGTAAAGTGTTAGGTGTAAGAGCTAACTTAATGCTTTTGTTTTCTGATCAGAACACATCCTGGTCCTAAATTTGTTCAGACATACAGTACTCTGATGCCCAGTGCTTAATGTTAGGTGGTTTTCCAGCAGAATGTGTCCTGTAGACTCATAATGATGTTATCTCTGGTTATTGTTCATGTTACTGTGTGTCTCTGTTGAACATACTCACCAGGGTCAGCCCTCATCTACCTCAGGGGCCCTAAATTCCTGATCTACGTTAGTGGGGCACTGTCCATGTGGGTAAGAAGCCTTTTCATGTAACAACAATGGGTAAGGGAGCTACAAAGCCATACCAGCTGGACACTATAAGGTTTATGTCATCAACCTGGTAGTGTCTTGCAAATCAATGAAAGATGGACATATTTTACATTTTTCTTTATGCCCTTTACCCCTAGAAAGAGTAAAAAGCTAAAAGCCAAAAGCTGAAAACGTTCTTCTCCGTCATGATGACTATTTGTCTTTCTAATAGGGTGACCGTATGTGGCACTTTGCCATTTCGGTGTTCCTGATCGAGCTGTATGGACGGAACCTGCTGCTGACCGCAATATTCGGCTTGGTGGTGGCGGGGTCAGTGCTGCTGTTAGGGGCGTTGATTGGGGACTGGGTTGACCGCAACCCCAGGAACAAAGGTTAGACCAACAATCATTTATATTTACAGCTATAGGGACTGACATCTAGTCCCAAATGGCACCCGAAAGGTACTGCAATATAATAGGGAATAGGATGCTATTTGGGACACAGGCCTAATTGCCTGCCTCCCTGCCTCACATGGGCACTCTGCAGTTCAAACAGTAACAAAGTTGCATCCTACCACTATTTGGGTAAATTGCTGAGGGATTTGGCTGGATGAATGTAACCACTCACAAATTCATAGATAGAGCTATGGATGCAAGTACTGACCATCCATGAGACGAACATTATAGTTTGAATCATGTTTTTAAGCTATACAGAGTTAGTTTACAATTACAAAGTAAAACAAGCATATATTTGGGGATCTAATGGGGTACAACAGATGATCTAAGCTCATGAGTCATTTATAAGTAATATTATTTTAGAATCAATGGCTATATATCATTACTTTAAAAGTCCAAAAAATGAATGTACTATGGCAACTGCAGAATGCCCCTTTAAGACCAATGATACATTTATGGTTCTGTAGAAGTCTTTATGGTTCTCTATAATGCATTGTCCCAGAATATTAGAGTCTTCGTTTCTTCTCCCTCCTTGGTTTTAGTGGCGCATGCATCCTTGTTGGTTCAGAACATTTCAGTGACGGTGTGTAGCATCGTGCTGATGTTGGTCTTCTTATATAAACAGTGGATTGAGAGCATTTGGGATGGCTGGTTAACTGTGAGTATGTTTTTCATTTTCTCTCCCATACTGTCTAAACTCTCATGGTGTGAACCAACAGTATGTTTTGGAATCAGATATGGATTGAAATAGTATTTGTATCCTTTCAAAGACTTTATCTGCACTTGATTGAGTTTGCCTGGTGCAATGGAACCAATGGAATAGTCCTAAAATGACAAACCCCACCCATCCAGTGCTCCAGGCATGCTCCATCAAACGCTCAATGTATTTGAAAGAAAATGAATACTATTTAAACCCAGGTCTGTTGAGAATCAGGCTAGATATATTATTGCAAACTGCTGTGACGGTTGCTGTTTCACCTGCACTGTTCTGTGTCCATGTTGTTGTTGCTGCTGCTGTTCTGAGCCTCCTGCTGCTCTGTGCTGTCATGTGTAGTAACGTGTTGCATCACAAAACTTACACAAGGTGGTTTGTTATACGGTGGTGATCGTCCTGGCAGATGTGGCTAACCTAGCAAGCACAGCGCTGACCATCGCCATCCAGAGGGACTGGATTGTGGTTATCACTGGATACAACCGGGGGCACCTCGCCGGTGAGACTGGCAGACCTGCCACACGCTATTACATCACAAGGGATTGTTGTTTCTGTTTCGGCTGCTGAACTGGCTGCTGGTTAAAGCACTTCAAGGTTATCAGACACTCTATGTATTTAGTTTATCTAGGATGTATCACATGCATTACAATAGAGGTCGTTTGATAATGTAGCCATTAGTAAAGCTGGTAACACAGATACCATATCACCACAACCAAACTAAACCCTGTACCTTTTGGTTGCTTTTCATCTGAAGGGATGAATGCTACCATGCGGCGCATCGATCAGGTGACCAACATCCTGGCACCGCTGGCGGTGGGACAGGTCATGACCCTGGCCTCCAACGTGATAGGCTGCGGTTTCATCCTGGGCTGGAACCTGGTCTCCCTCATCGTGGAGTTTATCTTCCTGTCCCGGGTCTACCGCATTGTCCCGGCGCTGTCCGTCAAACCACCTGCGCCCGAGGACGGCCAGGCCTCCCTGGAGAGACCAGCAGAGAGGACGGAGGGACTGGTGGAGAGGAGGGGGTCACAAGGTCAGTGTCCTGTTGTCCTGGTCACTGTGTGACTACTTCAGTAGTTGAGTTGGTAAAGTCAAGAATAGTGGATCTTCCAACCTGTTTCATCCAACTTTACAGTGAAGCATAGCTTGAATGAAATCAGCTGTTTCCAGCTACAATTGTCAGTAGAGTATTGTTAGTATCATGACTGATGCTTGTCCTCTCCCTCTCAGTAGATCATTGTTAGTATCATGACTGATGCTTGTCCTCTCAGTAGAGTATTGTTAGTATCATGACTGATGCTTGTCCTCTCCCTCTCAGTAGATCATTGTTAGTATCATGACTGATGCTTGTCCTCTCAGTAGATCATTGTTAGTAGCATGACTGATGCTTGTCCTCTCAGTAGATCATTGTTAGTAGCATGACTGATGCTTGTCCTCTCAGTAGAGCATTGTTAGTAGCATGACTGATGCTTGTCCTCTCAGTAGATCATTGTTAGTATCATGACTGATGCTTGTCCTCTCAGTAGATCATTGTTAGTAGCATGACTGATGCTTGTCCTCTCAGTAGATCATTGTTAGTAGCATGACTGATGCTTGTCCTCTCAGTAGAGCATTGTTAGTAGCATGACTGATGCTTGTCCTCTCAGTAGATCATTGTTAGTAGCATGACTGATGCTTGTCCTCTCAGTAGATCATTGTTAGTAGCATGACTGATGCTTGTCCTCTCAGTAGATCATTGTTAGTAGCTTGACTGATGCTTGTCCTCTCAGTAGATCATTGTTAGTAGCATGACTGATGCTTGTCCTCTCAGTAGATCATTGTTAGTAGCATGACTGATGCTTGTCCTCTCAGTAGAGCATTGTTAGTAGCATGACTGATGCTTGTCCTCTCAGTAGAGCATTGTTAGTAGCTTGACTGATGCTGGTCCTCTCAGTAGATCATTGTTAGTAGCATGACTGATGCTTGTCCTCTCAGTAGATCATTGTTAGTAGCATGACTGATGCTTGTCCTCTCAGTAGATCATTGTTAGTAGCATGACTGATGCTTGTCCTCTCAGTAGATCATTGTTAGTAGCATGACTGATGCTTGTCCTCTCAGTAGATCATTGTTAGTAGCTTGACTGATGCTGGTCCTCTCAGTAGATCATTGTTAGTAGCATGACTGATGCTTGTCCTCTCAGTAGATCATTGTTAGTAGCATGACTGATGCTTGTCCTCTCAGTAGATCATTGTTAGTAGCATGACTGATGCTTGTCCTCTCAGTAGATCATTGTTAGTAGCATGACTGATGCTTGTCCTCTCAGTAGATCATTGTTAGTAGCTTGACTGATGCTTGTCCTCTCAGTAGATCATTGTTAGTAGCATGACTGATGCTTGTCCTCTCAGTAGATCATTGTTAGTAGCTTGACTGATGCTTGTCCTCTCAGTAGAGCATTGTTAGTATCATGACTGATGCTTGTCCTCTCCCTCTCAGTAGTGCATTGTTAGTATCATGACTGATGCTTGTCCTCTCAGTATATCATTGTTAGTAGCTTGTCTGATGCTTGTCCTCTCAGTAGATCATTGTTAGTAGCATGACTGATGCTTGTCCTCTCAGTAGATCATTGTTAGTAGCATGACTGATGCTTGTCCTCTCAGTAGATCATTGTTAGTAGCATGACTGATGCTTGTCCTCTCAGTAGATCATTGTTAGTAGCATGACTGATGCTTGTCCTCTCAGTAGATCATTGTTAGTAGCATGACTGATGCTTGTCCTCTCAGTAGATCATTGTTAGTAGCATGACTGATGCTTGTCCTCTCAGTAGATCATTGTTAGTAGCTTGACTGATGCTTGTCCTCTCAGTAGATCATTGTTAGTAGCATGACTGATGCTTGTCCTCTCAGTAGATCATTGTTAGTAGCTTGACTGATGCTTGTCCTCTCAGTAGAGCATTGTTAGTATCATGACTGATGCTTGTCCTCTCCCTCTCAGTAGTGCATTGTTAGTAGCATGACTGATTCTTGTCCTCTCAGTAGAGCATTGTTAGTATCATGACTGATGCTTGTCCTCTCAGTAGAGCATTGTTAGTATCATTACTGATGCTTGTCCTCTCCCTCTCAGTAGATCATTGTTAGAAGCTTAACTGATGCTGGTCCTCTCAGTAGATCATTGTTAGTAGCATGACTGATGCTTGTCTTCTCAGGAGATCATTGTTAGTAGCTTGACTGATGCTTGTCCTCTCAGTAGATCATTGTTAGTAGCTTGACTTATGCTTGTCCTCTCCCTCTCAGTAGAGCATAGTGAGGTGGTGACATCAGCCCCGGGCCTCAGTGATGACGACATGAGCCTGAACCTCAAGGAGGTCACCAACCTGCCTCTGTGTTTTGGACGCTTCCGCTGGCTGCTGAGCACCTGTAAGGACGGCTGGAGGGCCTACTACCGCCAGGATGTCTTCCTGGCTGGGATGGGCCTGGCCTTCCTCTACACAACTGTCCTGGGCTTCGACTGCATCACCACGGGCTACGCCTACACCCAGGGCATCAGTGGCTCCCTGCTCAGTCTGCTGATGGGGGTCTCGGCTATAACAGGCCTCATGGGCACCATCATGTTCACCAAGCTGAGGAAGGCCTACGGTTTAGTCAACACAGGCATCATCTCCAGCTGTCTCCATCTTTGCTGTCTGCTGCTGTGTGTGTGTTCTGTGTTCGCCCCCGGCAGCCCCATGGACCTCCGCCTGCTCAGGCCCTTCCTGGACGCCAACGCCAACTCAACGTTGTCGGCGGCCGGGGGGATGGTGGAGGGCCAGAGGCAGAAACACACCTACCCGATGAGGGGTGGCATTAATCAGCCGCTGCTGCCCGACCGCTCGTCCATCCACTGGACCAACAACACGGTGCTGTTTGAGAATATGCCATCAGGCATGGAGCCAGACTCCTACATCTCTATAATCCTGCTGTTCTTGGGTGTCATCACAGCACGCATCGGTGAGTAAGAGGGACGAGCAGACCCAAGCCCTTCACAATTGGATTGAGTTGCTGATCCACAGCTTAACAATAGCAACTGTATTATGCATGTTTCTAACATAGGCTGTGGGTATTCAGTTCTTTTGAAACTCAACAGTAAATTAGTTCAAATAGTGTTGGAAGATAATCATTTTTGTATTATACCCGAATATTTTTACCAGTTTTGATGACAGAGTGTGGGGGTCTATCTATATAGACTATAGTATAGTGGTCTGTCTATATAGACTATAGTATAGTGGTCTATCTATATAGACTATAGTATAGTGGTGTATCTATATAGACTATAGTATAGTGGTGTATCTATATAGACTATAGTATAGTGGTCTATCTATATAGACTATAGTATAGTGGTGTATCTATATAGACTATAGTATAGTGGTCTATCTATATAGACTATAGTATAGTGGTCTATCTATATAGACTATAGTATAGTGGTCTATCTATATAGACTATAGTATAGTGGTGTATCTATATAGACTATAGTATAGTGGTCTATCTATATAGACTATAGTATAGTGGTCTATCTATATAGACTATAGTATAGTGGTCTATCTATATAGACTATAGTATAGTGGTCTATCTATATAGACTATAGTATAGTGGTCTATCTATATAGACTATAGTATAGTGGTCTATCTATATAGACTATAGTATAGTGGTCTATCTATATAGACTATAGTATAGTGGTGTATCTATATAGACTATAGTATAGTGGTCTATCTATATAGACTATAGTATAGTGGTGTATCTATATAGACTATAGTATAGTGGTCTATCTATATAGACTATAGTATAGTGGTGTATCTATATAGACTATAGTATAGTGGTCTATCTATATAGACTATAGTATAGTGGTCTATCTATATAGACTATAGTATAGTGGTCTATCTATATAGACTATAGTATAGTGGTGTATCTATATAGACTATAGTATAGTGGTCTGTCTATATAGACTATAGTATAGTGGTCTATCTATATAGACTATAGTATAGTGGTGTATCTATATAGACTATAGTATAGTGGTGTATCTATATAGACTATAGTATAGTGGTCTATCTATATAGACTATAGTATAGTGGTCTATCTATATAGACTATAGTATAGTGGTCTATCTATATAGACTATAGTTTTTATTTATTTATTTTTATTTCACCTTTATTTAACCAGGTAGACTAGTTGAGAACAAGTTCTCATTTGGAACTGTGACCTGGCCAAGATAAAGCATAGCAATTCGACACATACAACAACACAGAGTTACACATGGAATAAACAAAACATAGTCCATAATACAGTAGAACAAAAGAAAACAAATGTCTATATACAGTGAGTGTAAATGAGGTAAGATAAGGAAATAAATAGGCCATGGTGGCGAAGTAATTACAATATAGAAATTAAACACTGGAATGGTAGATGTGCAGAAGATGAATGTGCAGGTAGAGATACTGTGGTGCAAAGGAGCAAAATAAATAAATAAATACTAGTATGGGGATGAGGTAGGTAGATAGATGGGCTGTTTACAGATAGGCTAAGTACAGGTGCAGTGATCTGTAAAATGCTCTGACAGCTGGTGCTTAAAGCTAGTGAGGGAGATGTGAGTCTCCAGCTTCAAAGATGTTTGCAATTCGTTCCAGTATAGTATAGTATAGTGGTCAATCTGTATAGATCATAGTCTAGTAGTCTATCTGTATAGATCATAGTCTAGTAGTCTATCTGTATAGACTATAGTATAGTGGTCAATCTGTATAGACCATAGTGTAGTAGTCTATCTGTATAGACCAAAGTCTAGTAGTCTATCTGTATAGACTATAGTATAGTGGTCAATCTGTATAGACCATAGTGTAGTAGTCTATCTGTATAGACCAAAGTCTAGTAGTCTATCTGTATAGACTATAGTATAGTGGTCAATCTGTATAGACCATAGTGTAGTAGTCTATCTGTATAGATCATAGTCTAGTAGTCTATCGGTATAGACCAAAGTCTAGTAGTCAATCTGTATAGACCATAGTGTAGTAGTCTATCTGTATAGACCATAGTCTAGTAGTCTATCTGTATAGACCAAAGTCTAGTAGTCAATCTGTATAGACCATAGTGTAGTAGTCTATCTGTATAGATCATAGTCTAGTAGTCTATCTGTATAGACCAAAGTCTAGTAGTCAATCTGTATAGACCATAGTGTAGTAGTCTATCTGTATAGATCATAGTGTAGTAGTCTATCTGTATAGACCAAAGCAACCACTGACCATTGTCTGTGTATCCTGTGTGTTCCAGGTCTGTGGTCCTTTGACCTGACCGTGACCCAGCTGCTTCAGGAGAACATCTGTGAGTCAGAACGTGGTGTGGTCAACGGGGTCCAGAGCTCCATGAACTACTTGATGGACCTTCTCCACTTCATCATGGTCATCTCTGCTCCGCAGCCCCATCACTTTGGCATCCTGGTCATCATCTCTGTACTGTTCATCACCACAGGACACACAATGTACTTCCTATACGCACGCAAAGCCAAGAGGAAACCTGCTGGATGCCTGGACACGTAGGGAGGCCGTGCGGCTTTCCGCGACAAAGCATGTGCCCAAAGACTCCACTCTGCCTGCGCCTGCCTGTGAAATGAATGTCTCTTCTCTCTTGTTCCCTCTGCGCTCTCATTGCTAGGCAACAATACAATACCGTAACACTCCTTCCCCACCATCCAGCCATTCATTCATTACAGCACAACACAGCAGCTGTCTGTCGTGTCCTCCCCAACCTGGTTGCTATCTCCCTGCATGGTCAGGTGTAGTACGGCCAAGTGCTAAGGTACAGTAACAAACTAGAACTCAGGTTAACTAAAGTAAGATCCACCTTTTCCCTTCTGTACATAGGTTGAGGTGGTCGCAACAGATGCAGTGTTGGTCCCCTGCCGTGGTAGGTTCTCCCACCTTAGTGTTGGTCCCCTACAGTGGTAGGTTCTCCCACCTTAGTGTTGGTCCCATACCGTGGTAGGTTCTCCCACCTTAGTGTTGGTCCCCTACCGTGGTAGGTTCTCCTACCTTAGTGATGGTCCCCTACCGTGGTAGGTTCTCCCACCTTAGTGTTGGTCCCCTACCGTGGTAGGTTCTCCCACCTTAGTGTTGGTCCCCTACCATGGTAGGTTCTCCCACCTTAGTGTTGCTCCCATACCGTGGTAGGTTCTCCCACCTTAGTGTTGCTCCCATACCGTGGTAGGTTCTCCCACCTTAGTGTTGGTCCCCTACCGTGGTAGGTTCTCCCACCTCAGGAAAAGGGCACAGAGGGCAGGCTGAGGCAGCAGCAGCAGAACACGCCTTTCCAGACATTTTGGATTACTGCAAGAGCTTCATTATGGCAGTCTGTTGACCGACTCAGAGTTGGGATGGGAATTGGATGGATGTATTTTTCTAACACTCACACAGTAAAGAACTGGGCCTGGTGAAGCAGGTGACAGTAACAAAAAGAAGAAGAAACGAGACTTAACAACTTTAACTAGTGGCAAACATGTTACTGCTCCGTCCACTTGGAGATCCAGGAAGTCCAAAAGGAAAACTAAAGGGAAGTTGGTGTCAGATTGTGAGATACTGAACATTATAAAGGAGACCCCCTTGATGGACAGAAGAGGAAGGCTGTAGTGTCATCTTCTCCTGGTCTGTTTCTCTGTGGATGAATCAGGCAGACATGTGCCTATTGATTAACACATAATATCATTAAAAACAGATAGAATTTAAACCGGATCGCAGGAACACATCATAAGAGCATAAAGATAGTAATAAAAAAACAAACATGCATTGAAATCAGAGGAAACCAAAATGACCAGAATTGCTTGTGTACTTAGATAACTGAAAATAGCTTCCAAATTGTAAATGCTTTCCCTTCACATAGAAACAGAGTGATATTAATGCAGTTTGACAAATTTATAGAAAACAGATTTAGACTTCCTCTTTTATTTTGTGACCTGTTTTGAGATCAGTGTTTAGTAGATTGATAGGTCTATATGATTCTGGATTAAGGCAGTGTTGTATTACACTAGAACACCTACGCATCCTGTTTCCTTGTTGTTCTCATGAACTAAAACCTGACCTCAGTACAGTACAAGAAAACCGTGTTTGAAAAACTGACTTGGACATGTCTCTCAGCTATGTACGGCCATCTCCTTTCTGTACAGTGGTAATCCCATCAAAGTTGATCTCGTTGCCATGCAAACAGCACCACATTACAATTTATTTGTTTTTCTATCATATTTTCCTGTGGCGTATTGTTCACTTACATCTATAATTTGTTGTCCTTTTCTGTTTCAGACTGTTATTTATGATGACAATAAACACGGATTAAGATGTCTTGGTATTTTGACTTGAAATGTTTTGTTACCAACATTTCCCTCTATTCACCAAAGCTCATTACGAACTGATTTGGATGTCTAAAAGTCATAGTTATGATGAGTCCAGGGGGTTTCTGGGAGTTTTTCAGTCACGAGTTTCGTAAATTTCCAATAATTCTGAGAGCACATGAACGCAGCATCATAAACGACAGTCAGTATACAGTTTATGTACTGTACTAAGTTTCATCCAGGAAGAGGCTCCAAAACACCCCTCACTGCCAAGCACCGAACAGGTCTGCCTCTGACCCTACCCAGTCCCAGTTAATCCCCTCCATAAATAAAGAAGAATAGTCTGCCTCATGACTCTAACAATATGAATAAAGGCACCGTTTCAACCTTCCTGAGTTAATGTTCTAGTTGGATCCTTTCCCAGATCACAGGCTACCTCATGACTCTAACAATATTAATACTGCCTGTCCCTTGTGGATCTTGTGCATATTTAATGGCGACATTTCCCAGATCTTGGCTCCCATACTGGCATAAGGCATTAGAGATTCTGCTGACGGGATCTTACTGAGCATTTTGACCGCTGGAGAGAAGACAGGATGTTCAGAAATAGAACCACAGGTGAAGCCCCGTCCCCAATTAATCAGGAAGTAGGAAGTAGGCCTAGTGCCACCGCCTAGTGCCATCTCTCGCTCTATATCACAGAGAGAGAGAGAGAGAGAGAGAGAGAGAGAGAGAGAGAGAGAGAGAAGAGAGAGAGAGAGAGAGGAGAGAGAGACAGAGAGAGAAGAGAGAGAGAGAAGAGAGAGAGAGAGAGAGGAGAGAGAGAGATAGAGAGAGAGAGATGAAGATCAAAAAGAGAGAGAGATGAAGAGGGAGAGATAGAAAGATAGACAGAGAGAGAGGGGGAGAGAGAGGAAGAGGAAAGAGGAAGAACAGGAGGAGATCAGGCTGTGGCAATTATCTCAACACTTTTCTTTGTAATATAATTGCCTGAGGCAAATTCACCTGCAATGACTCTCATGGCCAGCAGAGGTCAATGTCACTCTGGGATGTCAAGTACAAAAAATCTCAAAGTAAAGCTGTCAATTGGGATTGCTTCAGGCAGTGTGCAATATTACCCAACAATATACCCAATTTAATGCTGGAGTGGATTCTCACAGGTGCTAAACTCTCAGGGGCTGTCACGAGCTGTCAGAGGTGATTATTCTGGTCAGGGATGGATTTATCTTCGGGACACAGACTAACGAGGCCTTGCATGTGGACTATCCAATAGCCTATGTTCTGTTCAGTTTGAGAAGGAGAGTGTGAAGATCATGAGGAGGACCGGAGGTCAACTTTGATAGCTTGCCATTATTATAAATGATTTTATTAAAAACAATATGTTTCTTACCCATGATGTATTTATCAGAGTTATTGACCTCACAATAAGACAGATTCAAGTAACTCACATCGTGGTGCTGAAACTTGAAGCAGCAGCCGCAGCACAATCAATCAGAAATGGACAGCTCATGGTGCTGAAAGAAGGCAAATTCAAGTAGTCATAATTCATTTAAACCATCTTCATTTGAATTAGACTTTACTAACAACAAGAGGGCTTTGTGTTGAAGACTATTTCTTCCTATTTAAGAAAAAGGAGGTAGGCCTACCTGTTTGACAAACAAAATTAGGCTTTTGACTGCTATATCCATTAATTTGTAGGTCAATTCCTCCACCAACCATGCACTCTTTAAATAGCCTACCTGTCAGTTGAAGGGCTGTTAAGATAAAACCAAGACGCCAATTGAGAGGGTATGAGAGGGTATGAGAGGGTATGAGAGGGTATGAGAAGGTATGAGAGGGTATGAGAAGGTATGAGAGGGTATGAGAGGGTATGAGAGGGTTTGAGAGGGTATGAGAGGGTATGAGAGGGTATGAGAGGGTATGCCATAGGCCTACTTTTTGTTAAAGAAAATGTCAAAAAGCACACGCCTCCCCTTTTTATCTTACGGATACGATTATATAAAGTGATCTATGAGAGCACTTTGATCCGTAATGCTTTATGATAGAAATATGTATGTGACTCCAATGCATATGGGGATATCATTGTTTACTTTCTTTGACATTCAGAGGCCGAGCTACAACCTTCTATAACCGAGGAGACAAAAAATTGACTTTGCTTTGGAAGTAATCTAATTCTGTTACAATCATTTTTTTTAGTTATTCACTTTCTGTATGTAAAATAGAAGATGTTTAAACTCAGACAGCTTTTAGAGAAACACTTGGGGCCTTCTCTCATTGTGTTAAACCACAGAAGAAGAGTAGCCAGCAGTTAATAAAGCTTACATTTTTCTGCGTCGGTAGGTTCTACTCTGTCCGGGGTGGAAAGGTAAGCCTAACTTTTGAAAGTACCATGTTCAGATTCCTAATGTCTTCTCAGATGTAATTATTTGCAAACAGGAACAGTTTCATTGCAAACAAGACACACTGATTTGGCATTGGAGAAATATGACAAGATGAACACACTGTCCATTCTTGGCCTGTAATTTGGGTAATGTGTGTGGGCAATCTTCTGGCCCGCAGCCTGGGCACATTCAACATTCCTGGGCTGCCATGTAATGCTTCCTGGATGAAGAGCAGTTTGTAAAACTGCATATCTAAGACTGGCCTGTCCAAGAAGTGAGGGTAAATGGTGAACATGTTCTTTGCTATCCACTTTATGCTTGGTTTATTATTTTGGATATAGACAAGGGCATTTTGTTTCAAGCGTTCGGGGAGGGTTTAGGTCAAATATATTTTTGCTGAAGGGAGGGCCAATCCACTTTCATTTCAGAGAGATCTGACTTTCTCCATGTAACGCTTATTCTAAATAACTTCCTTGGAGGAGCATGGGGCTGTTTCAAACCCAGAAGAGACACAACTTTATAGCCAAGTGAACACAGCAGGATTAGATTACGGTCTTAGACCAATGATGTACTGTAACCAGTGAACACAGCAGGGTTAGATGACGGTTTTAGATCAATGATGTACTGTAACCAGTGAACACAGCAGGATTAGATTACGGTCTTAGACCAATGATGTACTGTAACCAGTGAACACAGCAGGGTTAGATTACAGTCTTAGACCAATGATGTACTGTAACCAGTGAACACAGCAGGGTTAGATTACGGTTTTAGACCAATGATGTACTGTAACCAGTGAACACAGCAGGGTTAGATTACGGTATTAGACCAATGATGTATTGTAACCAGTGAACACAGCAGGGTTAGATTACGGTTTTAGACCAATGATGTACTGTAACCAGTGAACACAGCAGGGTTAGATTACGGTTTTAGACCAATGATGTACTGTAACCAGTGAACACAGCAGGGTTAGATTACAGTCTTAGACCAATGATGTACTGTAACCAGTGAACACAGCAGGGTTAGATTACGGTTTTAGACCAATGATGTACTGTAACCAGGGAACTTGAAACTGCACTTGCACACTAGCACTTTTGTACTTTGTGTAGTTTATTTAATGATCTCGAGGATTATGTGCTCCTGATGGTTTCGGTTTCTCTCTCTCTCTCTCTCTCCCCTGCCTTAGAAACTGTGTCAGTATCAGTATATGAAGTTAGTGGGGACGTTCCAAATGGCACCCTATTCCTTATATAGTAGTGCACTTTATAGGGAATAGGGTGCCGTTTGGGATGCACAGATTGCTGTCCTTGGTGCTTTGTCTCAGGGAGGAAACCTTCACCAGGAGGGATAAGGAAGGGAAGGTGAAGAGAATGGATAAGGAAGTCAGTTTGGTTTTAGATTCCTTTCCCTCTGAGTGACTTCACCAGTCCTGACTAGCCTGCACCCACATCACATGATCACCCTGACATGTCTCCACCTGTTCTATGCTTTTCTGTTTTTAAATCATGAATTATAAACGATCATTTTAAATCATAAATTAGTACTTTCTGGAATCTGGTGTTGCCTCAATATTCATGTCAGAATACAGCAAGTGTCAGGATAAGTTCAAGGTGGTAAGCTACTGCACAGACAGACAGACTGTAATGTCTTCCGTTCTCAACCCTCAATTCGTTCCCGACCCCCAGGTTGTAGAAGGTTGTGAAGTCTTAAAGAAGCGATGTGCTGCAGAGGGTGAGGACATTCTCTCTCTGTGTCTCAAAATGGCACCCCAGTATAAACACAATACAACGACTAAACACATGGACCTCTGGTCAAAACAAGTGCACTACATAGGGAATAGGGTACCATTAGATATGTAGTGTCTGTCTCTTTAGATTGTGTTTGTCTCCAGACAGGCCGAAGGAGAAGCTCCACAGGGAGGGAGAGTGTGTCCAGGGAGATGCTTCACATGAAGGTCCCGGAGAGACTCCATCCACAGTGAAAAGAGGCGTACTAGGATGTATGTTCTGTAGCCTCTCACTTTCTGAGCCTGTTTCTACTCTTTAAAGATATTCTCAGCTACTTTTTTTATACTTTTTACCCAGTAGTTCTGAAAGTAGTGCCCCCACGTCACAAATGTGCAGATATGTGCAGGATGTCATTGTTTTCTCTCTCACTCTACTGCGTGTGCATCTTGCTAGCTGTCACTTAAATGCAGAGGGGCTGGAGCTCATTGGCTGAAACTCAAATTGCTTAGGAGGCTGGCTTACATGTGGGTAAATGTAGTGAAAATTACGCCGCACAGCTTCCACAAAATGTCACTTTCAAACTATGAATTTGTGGCTAATTGAGCTTAAAACATTAATTTTGCTCATAAATTATGTATGTATGAGCTACAAATTGACACATCCAGCCCTAAGCGAGAGGTTAAAAAAATCCTTTAATAACTGAAATGTAATTATTCACTGGAGGAAAGATACAGTCTCACATTCACTCCAATACTAACTGTTGAGGAATGGCTTGGCGTATCTAGACTCATGCCATTGCAGGGATAAACACTTTATGTAAGAATGCTTGGTATGTCATTTTAGGAACATGTATCCAAGATGGATGTTTTACACCCAAATATGTTCACACGGAAATCTATTTTAACTCCCTAATCTGATTTTGATTCAATCATCCTCACTGCCATTTTAACACACAGTTATGGTATAGACTAAATATACAAAACATTAAGAACACCTGCTCTTTCCATGATATAGACTGACCAGGTGAATCCAGGTGAAAGCTATGATCCCTTATTGATGTCTCTTGTTAAATCCACTTCAGTCAGTGTAGATGAAGGGGAGGAGACGGGTTAAAGAAGGATTTTTAAGCCTTGAGCCATTTTAGATATGGATTGTGTACTGTATGTGTGCCATTCAGAGAGTAAATGGGCGGTGAGGGTAGTAATGATATCCTTGTGGTTCTATAGTTAGAATGTGTTAATTAAGAGGGTAGTAATGATATCATTGTGGTTCTATAGTTAGACTGTGTTAATTAAGAGAGTAGTAATGATATCATTGTGGCTCTATAGTTAGACTGTGTTAATTAAGAGGGTAGTGGCTCTATAGTTAGACTGTGTTAATTAAGAGGGTAGTGGCTCTATAGTTAGACTGTGTTAATTAAGAGGGTAGTAATGACATCATTGTGGCTCTATAGTTAGACTGTGTTAATTAAGAGAGTAGTAATGATATCCTTGTGGCTCTATAGTTAGACTGTGTTAATTAAGAGGGTAGTGGCTCTATAGTTAGACTGTGTTAATTAAGAGGGTAGTGGCTCTATAGTTAGACTGTGTTAATTAAGAGAGTAGTAATGATATCCTTGTGTCTCTATAGTTAGACTGTGTTAATTAAGAGGGTAGTAATGATATCCTTGTGGTTCTATAGTTAGACTGTGTTAATTAAGAGGGTAGTGGCTCTATAGTTAGACTGTGTTAATTAGGGGGGGGGGGTTGTAATGATATCCTTGTGGCTCTATAGTTAGACTGTGCTAATTAAGAGGGTAGTGGCTCTATAGTTAGACTGTGCTAATTAAGAGGGTAGTAATGACATCCTTGTGGCTCTATAGTTATACTTGGTAAGGATCCGACCCTGTTTTTCAATCTTCGCCTAAAGTTACATACCCAAATCTATCTGCCTGTAGCTCAGGCCCTGAAGCAAGGATATGCATATATCCATATTTAAAAGGAAACACTTTGAAGTTTGTGGAAATGTGAAATTCATGTAGGAGAATATAACACAATAGATCTGGTAAACGATAATACAAAGTTTTTTGTCGTACCATCATCTTTGAAATGCAAGAGAAAGGCCATAATGTATTATTCCAGCCCAAATGCAATTTAGAGTTTGGCCACTAGATGGCAGCAGTGTATGTGCAAAGTTTAAGACTGATCCAATGAACCATTGCATATCTGTTCAAAATGTTGTATCAAGACTGCCCAAATGTGCCTAACTGGTTAATTAATACATTTTCAAGTTCATCATTATGCACTCTCCTCAAACAATAGTATGGTGTTATTTCACTGTAATAGCTACTGTAAATTGTTAGATTAACAACAACAATTCTTAGATTACTGTAAATTAGATTAACAAGAGTTTAAGCTTTCTGCCCATATCAGATATGTCTTTGTTCTGGGATTTTTTTAGTTACTTACAGCTCCATTCTAATCACATTAGCCTACGTTAGCTCAACCGATCCCAGGACACCGATCCCGTAGAGGTTAATTAAGAGGTAGTAATGATATCCTTGTGGCCCTATAGTTAGACTGGTCAAAATGAGTGCACTATGTAGGGAATAGGGTGCCATTTGAGACAAAGGGCTCTGCATTTGCATGAATACCTGGGGGATATGGCATAGTTTTTTCCTCATCCTCCACTGAGTCTGCTCACAGATTACTCCTCCTCTTCCTCCACTGAGTCTGCTCACAGACTACTCCTCCTCTTCCTCCACTGAGTCTGCTCACAGACTTCTCCTCCTCATCCTCCACTGAGTCTGCTCACAGACTACTCCTCCTCTTCCTCCACTGAGTGTGCTCACAGATTACTCCTCCTCTTCCTCCACTGAGTCTGCTCACAGACTTCTCCTCCTCATCCTCCACTGAGTCTGCTCACAGACTACTCCTCCTCTTCCTCCACTGAGTCTGCTCACAGACTACTCCTCCTCTTCCTCCACTGTGTCTGCTCACAGACTACTCCTCCTCTTCCTCCACTGTGTCTGCTCACAGACTACCTACAACATTGTAGAACATTGATCTACTGAGGAAACACTTGATGAGCAAAGTGTTTCCTCAGACAAACTATTGGGTGGGTAGTGTTTCCTCAGACAAACTATTGGGTGGGTAGTGTTTCCTCAGACAAACTATTGGGTGGGTAGTGTTTCCTCAGACAAACTATTGGGTGGGTAGTGTTTCCCATAGCACTCGATCTTGCCGAGAGTCTCAGAGAGCCCTTAACAGTTTAATTCACATAAACCCACTTGTTTATGTCACAAATAATATGAATGACGTAATAACATAATGCCTTGTCAAAACTGTGGTAAACACACATTACTTGACTCATAGTGAGACCAGTACACTTAGCATGCATCTGATGTTATCCTCTGCTTTAGTAATGTTGTCATTTTATGGGATTTTAGCAAGTTATCTGCTTATGACAATAGCCATTTGTTACTCTCAGCAACCGGCGATGCAGCCAACCTGACACACACGATCACCTTTGGCATAAAGGGCCACAACAGCAAACCAATACCTATGGGGATATAGGAGTTAATGACAGGTGTCTGCTGCTTGAGGATACCTAAACACCCCCGTTCCCCTTCCATTCCCCTTGGACACTCTGGCCTGACTGAGGTGACAGCGTATCTGACTTCCCATCTGGAGGAAAATGATGTATGGGATGCATTTGTATTCATTGTGCAGCTGATGTTCCTCCTCAGCCCATAACCGCTGAGGGACAGCCCTTCTAAAGACTAGCTGATCTGTCTGGTTAAGAAGGAGACTTTAAACCAAGGCTCTAGCGATGAAGTCCTTGTTTTGTTCCTCCAGTAAAAAGCAGATAAATGAATGTTTCAAGTTTTTATTTGTCACATGCACCAGTTCAGTGAAATGCTTAACTTACAAGCCCTGCAGTATTCAATATCAAAATAGTATAACTAACAAAACATATACAGTATAAACATTAAAAAAACACTAGAAATTAGAGAAGAGATGAATGTGCTGTGTAGTCTATCTGTGCGTCCCAAATGGCACCCTACTCCATATGCACTATGAACCCTGATCAAAAGTAGTGCACTATATAGGGAATAGGGTACAATTTGAGACGCAAAATATAAATGTAGTAGAAACGTCCAGTTATGGATTCTCAAAGAGAAGGATGGGAGGACACCTGCCAATTCCTCGTGGCTTTGAAAGAACAAAAAGGAACATATCCTCATGGAACTCAACTGAAGCTCACATGGTGGAGGATGCAGGGAGGATACCCCTTCTGATACTGGAGACCAGAGAAGAGAACAGGGGTATTTCTCGTTTAGCTTTTGTGTGCATCAGCAGTTTTCTTCCTGTACAGTTGAAGGGCTTTGCTAAGACCCAGTCTGCTCTAGCACATATCATACTGAGAATTAATGTCTTTGTTTTAGTCTGCTCTGACACATATCATACTGAGAATTAATGTCCTTGTTTTAGCCTGCTCTAGCACATATCATACTGAGAATTAATGTCCTTGTTTTAGTCTGCTCTGGCACATATCACACTGAGAATGAATGTCCTTGATTTAGTCTGCTCTAGCACATATCATACTGAGAATTAATGTCCTTGTTTTAGTCTGCTCTGGTACATATCATACTGAGAATGAATGTCCTTGTTTTAGTCTGCTCTGGTACATATCATACTGAGAATGAATGTCCTTGTTTTAGTCTGCTCTGGTACATATCATACTGAGAATGAATGTCCTTGTTTTAGTCTGCTCTGGTACATATCATACTGAGAATGAATGTCCTTGTTTTAGTCTGCTCTGGTACATATCATACTGAGAATGAATGTCCTTGTTTTAGTCTGCTCTGGTACATATCATACTGAGAATGAATGTCCTTGTTTTAGTCTGCTCTGGCACATATCATACTGAGAATGAATGTCTTTGTTTTAGTCTGCTCTGGTACATATCATACTGAGAATGAATGTCCTTGTTTTAGTCTGCTCTAGCACATATCATACTGAGAATGAATGTCCTTGTTTTAGTCTGCTCTAGCACATATCATACTGAGAATGAATCTCTGTGGCCTCCCGGGTGGCGCAGTGGTTAAGGGCGCTGTACTGCAGCGCCCTTAACCACCGAGAGACCCTGGGTTCGCGCCCAGGCTCTGCCGTAACCGGCCGTGACCGGGAGGTCCGTGGGGCAACGCACAATTGGCCTAGCATCGTCCGGGTTAGGGAGGGCTTGGTCGGTAGGGATGTCCTTGTCTCATATATCCTTGCTTCAGAGCCTGAGCTACAGTTAGATTTGGGTGTGTCATTTTAGGCAAAAATTGGAGAAAAAAAAGTTGAGATTTAAGAGATTTTCTACGGCAATTAAATAAATATCAATTTACGAATGAGACCTACTCAGCCATCATCACATGCATCCCGGTGGGGTTCTGTAGGAGCTAGGGTGTGCAAAGGACTTTCAATGTCACTCAGTCCCAACTCTTCAGTCTGGCCCACCTATTCAATAACAGAAAGTACAGAACGGAGCAAGGACAGGACGAGCTCAACGGCAGACCACCCTGTGACAGACCACCCTGTGACAGACCACCCTGTGACAGACCACCCTGTGACAGACCACTCTGTGACAGACCACCCTGTGACAGACCAACCTGTGACAGACCACTCTGTGACAGACCACCCTGTGACAGACCACTCTGTGACAGACCACCCTGTAACAGACCACCCTGTGACAGACCAACCTGTGACAGACCACTCTGTGACAGACCACTCTGTGACAGACCACCCTGTGACAGACCACTCTGTGACAGACCACCCTGTGACAGACCACCCTGTGACAGACCACCCTGTGACAGACCACTCTGTGACAGACCACCCTGTGACAGACCACCCTGTGACAGACCACCCTGTCACAGACCAACCTGTGACAGACCACCCTGTGACAGACCACCCTGTGACAGACCAACCTGTGACAGACCAACCTGTGACAGACCACCCTGTGACAGACCACCCTGTGACAGACCAACCTGTGACAGACCAACCTGTGGCAGACCACCCTGTGACAGACCAACCTGTGGCAGACCACCCTGTGACAGACCAACCTGTGACAGACCACCCTGTGACAGACCACCCTGTGACAGACCACCCTGTGACAGACCACTCTGTGACAGCAGCACTGAACGTTCTATCAACTAAAATGTCTTGCTCTGTCGGTCATAGTTGGAAAGTGAACCCAGATTCGTCCACTGTGTTTACCTCTGTGTTCTCTCAGGGGGTCCAAAACCCCCCTACCTTCCCCTGTCTACCCCCCCCCCCCCCCCAGTGTTCACCCACCCAGGCCCAGCCCACCTCAGACAGCATGGACAGGGGGAGGTAGAGATAGTGGAACTTCCTCTGCAGGGGCTGGTCTTGAATGGTTTACCAGATGTTTCCTGATCCCCTCTCTCCCCCTCTCTCTCTCGCCCTCCCTCTCTCCATGTCTCTCCCCCTCTCTCTCTCCCTCCCCCCCTCTCTTCCTTCCTTCCTTCCCTCCCTCCCTCTCTCTCTCTTTCCCTCCCTCTCTCCCCTCCCTCTCTCCCCTCCCTCCTTCCCCAGCAGTGAAAGGGAAGGGAAGGGTGCAGTAGCAGTCAGTATCTCTCTCCCTCTGGATCTAAGCATATAGAACAGAGGCGCCTGGAGTCCTTGCTGTTTCACAGCCCTCTCTATCTCTCTATTTCTGCATCTGCAGACCAACCAGAGAGCCAGCCGGAGCTGTTGTTGGTGCTTCTACAGGGATCTGCTTTGGCTCAGTCAGAGGAGGCCGTAACTCACCTGCGCTCACAGACACACACACACTGAGACAAACAGCCAGACAGACACACACTCAAGGTTTACTGGCCCATCCCCCTCACACACACCTTTGGAGTGCACTGTGAGAGAGGAGGAGACGAGTACACCGTGCTGGTTCTACTCTATAGTAATGTCGTGGGACTGTGGCCTGAAGTACATGTTCTCTGTGTCCCCGGCGCTGAAGCCGGGGGGTGTGTGTGCCCTGCACGACAAGGAGGACCTGTCCCATCTGGAGATGGTCCAGAGACTGGCCAAGGACGGATGTCGCTTCCTCCAGAATCACAACAACAGCAGCAAGGCCGCCCCGGAGAGGACAGCAGAGGTGAGAGACAACGTCACGCTGCATTCACAGAATATTAACACTGTGACAGAGCTAGAGAAATCATCACACTCTCAAACACAGTGACAGAGTTAGTCTAGAGAAATCATCACACTCTCAAACACTGTGACAGAGTTAGTCTAGAGAAATCATCACACTCTAAAACACTGTGACAGAGTTAGTCTAGAGAAATCATCACACTCTCAAACACAGTGACAGAGTTAGTCTAGAGAAATCCTCACACTCTCAAACACTGTGACAGAGTTAGTCTAGAGAAATCATGGCACTCTCAAACACTGTGACAGAGTTAGTCTAGAGAAATCATCACACTCTCAAACACTGTGACAGAGTTAGTCTAGAGAAATCCTCACACTCTCAAACACTGTGACAGAGTTCGTCTAGAGAAATCATCACACTCTCAAACACAGTGACATAGTTAGTCTAGAGAAATCATCACACTCTCAAACACTGTGACAGAGTTAGGCTAGAGAAATCATCACACTCTCAAACACTGTGACAGAGTTAGTCTAGAGAAATCCTAACACTCTCAAACACTGTGACAGAGTTAGTCTAGAGAAATCATCACACTCTCAAACACTGTGACAGAGTTAGTCTAGATAAATCCTAACACTCTCAAACACTGTGACAGAGTTCGTCTAGAGAAATCCTCACACTCTCAAACACTACACTCTTAGAAAAAAGGGTTCCAAAAGGGTTCTTTGCGGAGTGATAAGGTTCTACCAAGAACCGTTTTGATCAGAATAACCCTTTTGGAAAACCAGTGTTCTTTGTAAGGCAAAGGGTTCTATCTAGAACCTTTAACATCCTAAGAACCTTTTTTGGAAGAAAGGGTTCTTTGGAAGGCAAGTAGGGTTTTGCATAGAACCATATATAATAATGACTATTGCAGGGATATTTTCAGATGTTTGGATGTATTGTAATATCTGTATTTTGCATGTACATTTATTCATTTGGATGAACTTTATGCTACACAATGATAAATAACATATCCTTTCAGTTGGATTTATTGCACCCGTTAGTTACTGAGATGGTTGTTCCAGTTTAGATGATTGAGGTAGACTCAGTATTCAATCTTCCCTAACCTGGCAGTCATTTTGAATACAGGTTGCAGGGGATTGACAATGTTGAATATCCTTACTCTGGCTGGATTCCAGTAGGAATTACATATCACTTTGCAAGCCAGCATAATGTGACTTACAGGCCTGATTTGGCCTGTAAACCAGGAGATTCCTAACACCAGTGTGTTCGGATATAACTAGGCCCTCAAATAAAGGCCTTATGATATATGTTAAAATAAAATTGGCTGGTGTAACCATTTATAGAGGCTTCTAGGAAGAACCGTCCACTCTCTCTAGAGCACCACTCCCTCTATAAGCACCACTCCCTCTATAAGCACCACTCCCTCTAGAGCACCACTCCCTCTATAAGCACCACTCTCTCTATAAGCACCACTCCCTCTATAAGCACCACTCTCTCTATAAGCACCACTCCCTCTATAAGCACCACTCCCTCTAGAGCACCACTCCCTCTATAAGCACCACTCCCTCTAGAGTACCACTCCCTCTATAAGCACCACTCTCTCTATAAGCACCACTCCCTCTATAAGCACCACTCTCTCTATAAGCACCACTCCCTCTATAAGCACCACTCCCTCTATAAGCACCACTCCCTCTAGAGCACCACTCTCTCTAGAGCACCACTCCCTCTATAAGCACCACTCCCTCTAGAGCACCACTCCCTCTATAAGCACCACTCCCTCTAGAGCACCACTCCCTCTATAAGCACCACTCCCTCTATAAGCACCACTCCCTCTATAAGCACCACTCCCTCTAGAGCACCACTCCCTCTATAAGCACCACTCCCTCTATAAGCACCACTCCATCTCGAGCACCACTCCCTCTACAGCACCACTCCCTCTAGAGCACCACTCCCTCTATAAGCCCCACTCCCTCTATAAGCACCGCTCCCTCTATAAGCACCACTCCCTTTATAAGCACCACTCCCTCTATAAGCACCACTCCCTCTAGAGCACCACTCTCTCTATAAGCACCACTCTCTCTAGAGCACCACTCCCTCTATAAGCACCACTCCCTCTAGAGCACCACTCCCTCTAGATCACCACTCCCTCTATAAGCACCACTCCCTCTCGAGCACCACTCCCTCTATAGCACCTCTCCCGCTAAAAGCACCAATTCCTCTAGAGCACCACTCCCTCTTTAAGCACCACTCCCTCTAGAGCACCACTCCCTCTAGAGCACCTCTCCCGCTATAAGCACCAATCCCTCTAGATCACCACTCCCTCTATAAGCACCAATCCCTCTATAAGCACCACTCACTCTATAAGCACCACTCCCTCTAGAGCACCACTCCCTCTAGAGCACCACTCCCTCTAGAGCAACACTCCCTCTATAAGCACCCCTCCCTCTATAAGCACCACTCCCTCTATAAGCACCGCTCCCTCTATAAGCACCACTCCCTCTATAAGCGCCACTCCCTCTATAAGCACCACTCCCTCTATAAGCACCACTCCCTCTATAAGCACCACTTTCTCTATAAGCACCACTCCCTCTAGAGCACCACTCTCTCTATAAGCACCACTCTCTCTAGAGCACCACTCCCTCTAGAGCACCACTCCCTCTAGATCACCACTCCCTATATAAGCACCACTCCCTCTCGAGCACCACTCCCTCTAGAGCACCTCTCCCGCTAAAAGCACCAATTCCTCTAGAGCACCACTCCCTCTTTAAGCACCACTCCCTCTAGAGCACCACTCCCCCTAGAGCACCTCTCCCGCTATAAGCACCAATCCCTCTAGATCACCACTCCCTCTATAAGCACCAATCTCTCTAGAGCACCACTCCCTCTAGATTACCACTCCCTCTATAAGCACCACTCCCTCTCGAGCACCACTCCCTCTACAGCACCACTCCCTCTAGAGCACCACTCCCTCTATAAGCACCCCTCCCTCTATAAGCCCCACTCCCTCTATAAGCACCGCTCCCTCTATAAGCACCACTCCCTCTATAAGCACCACTCCCTCTATAAGCACCACTCCCTCTAGAGCACCACTCTCTCTATAAGCACCACTCTCTCTAGAGCACCACTCCCTCTATAAGCACCACTCCCTCTAGAGCACCACTCCCTCTAGATCACCACTCCCTCTATAAGCACCACTCCCTCTCGAGCACCACTCCCTCTATAGCACCTCTCCCGCTAAAAGCACCAATTCCCCTAGAGCACCACTCCCTCTTTAAGCACCACTCCCTCTAGAGCACCACTCCCTCTAGAGCACCTCTCCCGCTATAAGCACCAATCCCTTTAGATCACCACTCCCTCTATAAGCACCAATCCCTCTATAAGCACCACTCCCTCTATAAGCACCACTCCCTCTAGAGCACCACTCCCTCTAGAGCACCACTCCCTCTAGAGCAACACTCCCTCTATAAGCACCCCTCCCTCTATAAGCACCACTCCCTCTATAAGCACCGCTCCCTCTATAAGCACCACTCCCTCTATAAGCACCACTCCCTCTATAAGCACCACTCCCTCTATAAGCACCACTCCCTCTATAAGCACCACTCTCTCTATAAGCACCACTCACTCTAGAGCACCACTCTCTCTATAAGCACCACTCTCTCTAGAGCACCACTCCCTCTATAAGCACCACTCCCTCTAGAGCACCACTCCCTCTAGATCACCACTCCCTCTATAAGCACCACTCCCTCTCGAGCACCACTCGCTCTAGAGCACCTCTCCCGCTAAAAGCACCAATTCCTCTAGAGCACCACTCCCTCTTTAAGCACCACTCCCTCTAGAGCACCACTCCCCCTAGAGCACCTCTCCCGCTATAAGCACCAATCCCTCTACATCACCACTCCCTCTATAAGCACCAATCTCTCTAGAGCACCACTCCCTCTAGATCACCACTCCCTCTATAAGCACCACTCCCTCTATAAGCACCACTCCCTCTATAAGCACCACTCCCTCTATAAGCACCACTCCCTCTATAAGCACCACTCTCTCTATAAGCACCACTCCCTCTAGAGCACCACTCTCTCTATAAGCACCACTCTCTCTAGAGCACCACTCCCTCTATAAGCACCACTCCCTCTATAGCACCACTCCCTCTAGATCACCACTCTCTCTATAAGCACCACTCCCTCTCGAGCACCACTCCCTCTAGAGCACCTCTCCCGCTAAAAGCACCAATTCCTCTAGAGCACCACTCCCTCTTTAAGCACCACTCCCTCTAGAGCACCACTCCCTCTAGAGCACCTCTCCCGCTATAAGCACCAATCCCTTTAGATCACCACTCCCTCTATAAGCACCAATCCCTCTATAAGCACCACTCCCTCTAGAGCACCACTCCCTCTAGAGCACCACTCCCTCTAGAGCAACACTCCCTCTATAAGCACCCCTCCCTCTATAAGCACCACTCCCTCTATAAGCACCGCTCCCTCTATAAGCACCACTCCCTCTATAAGCACCACTCCCTCTATAAGCACCACTCCCTCTATAAGCACCACTCCCTCTATAAGCACCACTCTCTATATAAGCACCACTCCCTCTAGAGCACCACTCTCTCTATAAGCACCACTCTCTCTAGAGCACCACTCCCTCTATAAGCACCACTCCCTCTAGAGCACCACTCCCTCTAGATCACCACTCCCTCTATAAGCACCACTCCCTCTCGAGCACCACTCCCTCTAGAGCACCTCTCCCGCTAAAAGCACCAATTCCTCTAGAGCACCACTCCCTCTTTAAGCACCACTCCCTCTAGAGCACCACTCCCCCTGGAGCACCTCTCCCGCTATAAGCACCAATCCCTCTACATCACCACTCCCTCTATAAGCACCAATCTCTCTAGAGCACCACTCCCTCTAGATCACCACTCCCTCTATAAGCACCACTCCCTCTATAAGCACCACTCCCTCTATAAGCACCACTCCCTCTAGAGCACCACTCCCTCTATAAGCACCACTCCCTCTATAAGCACCACTCCCTCTATAAGCACCACTCCCTCTATAAGCACCACTCTCTCTAGAGAACCACTCCCTCTATAAGCACCACTCCCTCTATAAGCACCACTCCCTATAGAGCACCACTCCCTCTATAAGCACCACTCTCTCTATAAGCACCACTCTCTCTATAAGCACCACTCCCTCTATAAGCACCACTCCCTCTAGAGCACCACTCCCTCTAGATCACCACTCCCTCTATAAGCACCACTCCCTCTATAAGCACCACTCCCCCTAGAGCACCTCTCCCACTATAAGCACCAATCCCTCTAGATCACCACTTCCTCTATAAGCACCACTCCCTCTAGAGCACCACTCCCTCTAGATCACCACTCCCTCTATAAGCACCACTCCCTCTATAAGCACCACTCCCTCTATAAGCACCACTCTCTCTAGAGAACCACTCCCTCTATAAGCACCACTCCCTCTATAATCACCACTCCCTCTATAAGCACCACTCCCTCTAGAGCACCACTCCCTCTATAAGCACCACTCCCTCTATAAGCACCACTCCCTCTATAAGCACCACTCCCTCTATAAGCACCACTCTCTCTAGAGAACCACTCCCTCTATAAGCACCACTCCCTCTATAAGCACCACTCCCTCTATAAGCACAACTCCCTCTATAAGCACCACTCCCTCTATAAGCACCACTCTCTCTAGAGCACCACTCCCTCTAGAGCACCACTCCCTCTATAAGCACCACTCCCTCTAGAGCCAACCATTCATCCAAATGATCTTAACTTGTCATCTGGTATTATTGGATGGTTCTTATCCGGTAATGCCTCTGCCCGGAGGATCTCTCCAGGTTCAGGGTTGGTGTGAAAACCTCCTGTTGGGTATCTCTCCAGGAACAGGGTTGGAGTGAAAACGTCCAGGAGGGTATCTCTCCAGGAACAGGGTTGGAGTGGAAACCTCCAGGAGGGCATCTCCAGGAACAGGGTTGGAGAACCCTGCCCTAGTGAACCAAGCCTGTTGCCTGCCCACTCACTTGTTATTCTGAGAACTAGAAGGATCTAGAGGGGAGTATTATTAAGTCCTTACGTAACACTCCATTCAGTTACCTTGGAATACACCTACTGTAAGAGCTATATGGCAAATGATTGACAAACCTCTAGCTAGCTACTGTGACTGCCTTATTAACCTGTTAAAAACAAATGAGATTAATTTTGTTCCTAACTACCGTATACTTAGAACCATCACAATGTCAATACCGTTAACTGAATCCAGTGTTATTGGGTGGTTAAGAGCGCTCACTCTATTTTGTGTCAAAATCCAACAGCCTATTAGAACACTTGAGAGGAGGTGGTGTTCTGATTGGCTAGCTCGGTGTAGGGTGAAGTTGCCCCTAGATGCTGATCTCAGGAAAATGTAGCATTTTGCCCACTCATGGTTAAGGTCAGGACTGGGGGAGCGAAGCTGATCCTAGGTCTGCACCTAGAACCACCCTGGAGCGCTGAGTCCATGATGGCCTCAGTTCTTCCCTTCCTGCCTGGCCAGCTGTGTTTCTATCTGTGCAGCAGAACGACACAGCAACAATGGCAGGAAGAGCTGACGTAAGTTCCACAGGCCCCTGGCTGGCCCCACCGTGGGCTGGCCCCTCAGTCTCCCCACCATGCCAAGACATTGTGTTGGTTTCAGGGTGGATTTCAATGCTGTAGGTCCCTGACCTTTTCTCTAAAACACTGGGGATGAGTCCCAAACTGCACCTTTTCCCCTATATAGTGCACTACGATTGACCAGAGCCCTATGGACCCTGGTCAAAGTACTGTAGGTCACTATATAGGGATCCATTTGGGACACAGCCTGGAGCAGTGTTGGTTACTGTAACCCTGCTTGTCATAATTCACCACAATGAACGTGACTCTACTGTACACCGTAGCATGGCCTTAAATGCCATCTTAGATGTGATAACAACACCTCCTTGTCGTTGTGTGTTCTTTCAGTAAATGTCACCTTCTTATTCAATAGGACTAACTCTTCTACGTCAAGTGGGTGTCTCAAGTAGGGCTGTGCCCTCAAACCAATTTTTATTCTCAACCTTTTTAATAAAGCCCACATCAAAAGAAAATAGAACATGTTTTGTTTTGTTGGTGGGATCTGAGTATGACCAAGAGGCAAAGCTCTGAGTTGGTTTATGTAATTGAAAATAATAATTTGTTCTTAACTGACTTGCCTAGTTAAATCAATTTAAAAAAGTGATGTGATGCTTCTTGAAAACTTTACAGCTTGACTAATTCTTAAAGGAAAAGACCACTCAAAAATATGTTTTTATTACAGGATCTGTCTTGAATGTGGTCTGAATGCTAAAGCAACATGCTCTGAAATGCAGGTAGAAAAACATTTCCTTCATGAAGAATAATAATGTATTCTACACCTCTTCTAGTCTGTTACCGTTGTCATTCTATGCCTTGCATGTTCAGGGGCAGCTGTGTACTTATCTCTGTGTATACTCGTATTGCTACCTGTAACACCGTTGTAATCTATAGCACCTACATAGAAAATGCATTTGCTGAGCATTTTTCATTCCAAGCCTACCAGGACAAATCCATTTTGAACACAGAGATAACTCTCCACAGTAAAGTACATACAGTATCTTAGCACTAAAGCCAGTGTCCTACATGTTGTTGTGAATGGGTGATTTTTCATGTCTGCCAGCACAGCATAATGTATGGTACTGATTATGAGACTTGTCATCTTCACTAGGAAGCCTGTGTTGATATGGAAGGTTATTGCTGCCTGGTCGTAAATATTCCACAAGCTTATGTTTCCCTATGTTAGATAGCTCCTATGTTTCCCTATGTTAGATAGCTCCTATGTTTCCCTATGTTAGATAGCTCCTATGTTTTCCTATGTTAGATAGCTCCTATGTTTTCCTATGTTAGATAGCTTCTATGTTTCCCTATGTTAGATAGCTCCTATGTTTCCCTATGTTAGATAGCTCCTATGTTTCCCTATGTTAGATGTTTCCCTATGTTAGATAGCTCCTATGTTTCCCTATGTTAGATAGCTCCTATGTTTCCCTATGTTAGATGTTTCCCTATGTTAGATAGCTCCTGTGTTAGATAGCTCCTATGTTTCCCTATGTTAGATAGCTCCTATGTTTCCCTATGTTAGATAGCTCCTATGTTTCCCTATGTTAGATAGCTCCTCTGTTTCCCTATGTTAGATAGCTCCTATGTTTCCCAATGTTAGATAGCTCCTATGTTTCCCTATGTTAGATGTTTCCCTATGTTAGATAGCTCCTGTGTTAGATAGCTCCTATGTTTCCCTATGTTAGATAGCTCCTATGTTTCCCTATGTTAGATAGCTCCTATGTTTCCTTATGTTAGATAGCTCCTATGTTTCCCTATGTTAGATAGCTCCTATGTTTCCCTATGTTAGATAGCTCCTATGTTTCCCTATGTTAGATAGCTCCTATGTTTCCCTATGTTAGATAGCTCCTATGTTTCCCTATGTTAGATAGCTCCTATGTTTCCCTATGTTAGATAGCTCCTATGTTTCCCTATGTTAGATAGCTCCTATGTTTCCCTATGTTAGATAGCTCCTATGTTTCCCTATGTTAAATGTTTCCCTATGTTAGATAGCTCCTGTGTTAGATAGCTCCTATGTTTCCCTATGTTAGATAGCTCCTATGTTTCCCTATGTTAGATAGCTCCTATGTTTCCCTATGTTAGATAGCTCCTATGTTTCCCTATGTTAGATAGCTCCTATGTTTCCCTATGTTAGATAGCTCCTATGTTTCCCTATGTTAAATGTTTCCCTATGTTAGATAGCTCCTGTGTTAGATAGCTCCTATGTTTCCCTATGTTAGATAGCTCCTATGTTTCCCTATGTTAGATAGCTCCTATGTTTCCCTATGTTAGATAGCTCCTATGTTTCCCTATGTTAGATAGCTCCTATGTTTCCCTATGTTAGATAGCTCCTATGTTTCCCTATGTTAGATAGCTCCTATGTTTTCCTAAAGGAACAGTGGATCAATGTTTTGATCATCCAACACAGTCTTCTTTGTTTTCTTGTTAATTGTATTTTTTTGTCCACTTGCAGAACATAACAGTTTGAGATAATGTGCAGATGTCGTGTTTATCTATTTTCATCACAGAGCCAATTCCTAGAGAAGGACTGGAGGTTAACGGCATAAGCAGGAATTTGAGTAACTCACTTCTGGATAGTAACCCAGGCAGACTTGTGTCACATCACATCAGTAAAAACCACTTCTTCTACAGCCCTCTGATGTAAACACTTCTCAGTGGGAGAGAGAATTATATGTGTATCTGTGTTCTATCAAGACCCCGGAGGTCCTGCTGCAGACTTCATAGCGAACATGTTTGAGCTGCCTCAGCCGTGGTTACACAGAGAATGCCAATACATCCCTTAAGCCTGCACAGTGCCTCTGAACGGGAGAACAGTGTCTGGAGGGTTTCCATTTAGAAAGCTGTTACTACCCTGACTTAAAGTGCTATCAACTTATCAAACGTACGTTTTATCAGCTCAACTTGATTTCTTCGGATTTGACATAACTTAAGCAGTCATTTTTTACATTTGAAATAACTAAACAAGCCAACAGAGGGAGCTTCACTGCTTAGCCACAGTAGTGGGTTAGGAGTTCAGCCAAACTGGACGTGACCTATCAGGGTCTAAGTGATGGAGAGCGTTTCTCCTCCACAGTGTTTATGTTAGGAAACATTCTAGTGGTACTGGAGGTCACCTCCACCACTTCTACAGGAACACAGTGTCCCAGAGAGAGAGAGAGAGAGAGAGAGAGGAGAGAGAGGAGAGAGAGTTGCACTCTGCCTCATTAAAAGCATCCAGTCTGGAGTGGAGGCCAGTGCCATTGTTTAGAAATGGACACTTGTGGTCACAAAGGCCAGCCCATCCACAGAGTAGCACAGCAGCTGCAAAGACGTGATCAATAACTGTTTGGGGGGGGGGGGGGGGGCTGATGCTGGTAGACTGGTCAGAGGCACTCTCTGATTTCTGATTCTACTCCCGAGTTTGGTTTACTGTTCAAGTTGCCATAGCACGAAATACAGTATCAGTCTTTAAGGTTGTTGTTTTTTTAGAGCAGGGGTTCTCAAACGTTTTGGGGCCTTTTGTGATAGCAAATTCTTCAAGAAGCATTGCCTGATGTGAACCATGCCTCGAACAAAAGAGACCTCAGAAGACTGTTGACTTGCATAAAGCTGGAAAGGGTTACAAAAGTATCTCTAAAAGCCTTGATGTTCATCAGTCCATCAGTCCACAGTAACGTGACACGTCATGCACTGCCAAGCTGTTGACTGCTGTGGATCAGTGGATAATCTGATGATGTTCAATACTGGACAACCTGTGGTTGGAAACGTACATGAGGTGACATCCCCATGTAGGTTTCAGATGAAGTGAGCCTTGTCCGAGCCAGAATGCCCCAGGGCACTAGTCTGTCACAGCCCCTGTACAGGGCACTAGTCTGTCACAGCCCCTGTACAGGGCACTAGTCTGTCAAAGCGCCTGTCACAGGGTTCATAGAAAGCAGCTGTGTTGTTAAGCTTTTATCATGGTGTGAAGCAGGATGCCGAGAAGCACAGCCCTCAGATTCTGGGAAACTGTTATGTTCTGCAAATCCCACCTTGACTCACTGCCTGCATCCCAAATGGCACCATATTCCCTACATAGTGCACTGCTTGTCACCAAAGCCCCTACGGGCCCTGATCAAAAGTATTGCACTATGTAGGGAATAGGGTGTCCTTTGGGACACAGTCACTGTACTGTGTAAGGAACTGCCAATAACATTACCATTAATGGTCTTTTTGGATACGCATGAAAAAGTCCCTCCCTGTAAGATCTGCGTCAGAGACGGCACCTTTTCCCTATACAGTGCACTCCCTTTGACGAGGGGAGATGGGCTGCCATTTGGGAGTCCAGATCTGATTGTGTGATTTTTGTACTGCCTGTGTTGGGGAAAGTGCTCTGCTCATTGATGGACAGCTTTTTACTTATGTGGATGTGCATTAGTTTGTGCATGTGTGTGTGTGTGTGGCCATGCTTTGGGATCAGTTGAAGTGTGTCAGGAAGTGGTGCTGTGCTGAAGGTCCCTGGATGCCTCAGTGCAATAGTCAATTAGAGCAGAAAACTGCAACCACTTCCAGCCTGTCTGCCTGCCTAATGGCATGCAGAGGCTTGTGTGTGTGTGTGTGTGTGTGTGTGTGTGTGTGTGTGCGTGCGTGCGTGCGTGTGGCATGCAGTAGACTCCTCATTATGTAATACTAAGTACTCCAGTCCAGACCCAGCAGTGTCAATCATTCAACGGGCACCAATTACTCCAGCTGCAGACATGATTAGAATGTGCATGGCTACTGTACTCTACCATCTATTAATCTACTGTACTCTACCACCTATTAATCTACTGTACTCTACCATTTATTAATCTACTGTACTCTACCACCTATGAATCTACTGTACTCTACCACCTATTAATCTACTGTACTCTACCACCTATTAATCTACTGTACTCTACCATCTATTAATCTACTGTACTCTACCATCTATGAATCTACTGTACTCTACCATCTATTAATCTACTGTACTCTACCATCTATGAATCTACTGTACTCTACCATCTATTAATCTACTGTACTCTACCATCTATGAATCTACTGTACTCTACCATCTATTAATCTATTGTACTCTACTACCTATTAATCTACTGTACTCTACCATCTATTAATCTACTGTACTCTACCATCTATTAATCTACTGTACTCTACCATCTATTAATCTACTGTACTCTACCATCTATTAATCTATTGTACTCTACTACCTATTAATCTACTGTACTCTACCACCTATTAATAATGTGCATCCCAAATGGCACCCTATTCCCATCCCCCCACCCATTTGCCTCTGGTCAAAAGTAGTGCACTATACAGGGAATAGGGTACTATTCTGTCTCTGTATCTACTGCCCAAATATCACCAACTTTACTGAATGTCAAATGCTTCAACCATTAATTTAATTGGTTTAATATGCAAACTGTATACTTGTCAGAAATCCTCATGCATGGCTGCTTGCAAAGCTGACATGTTCAGACATCCGATGAGAGAAATAATGAGATGGAATGGAAGAGAGATGTAGAATCACTAGTCCTGGTTCAACCAGTCCATTACAATCACCATTACAGGTCCATTACATTCACCATTACAGGTCCATTACAATCACCATTACAGGTCCATTACAATCACCTTTACAGGTCCATTACAATCACCATTACAGGTCCATTACAATCACCTTTACAGGTCCATTACAATCACCTTTACAGGTCCATTACAATCACCTTTACAGGTCCATTACAATCACCATTACAGGTCCATTACAATCACCATTACAGGTCCATTACAATCACCATTACAGGTCCATTACAATCACCACTACAGGTCCATTACAATCACCATTACAATCACCATTACAGGTCCATTACAATCACCATTACAGGTCCATTACAATCACCATTACAGGTCCATTACATTCACCATTACAGGTCCATTACAATCACGTTCACAGGTCCATTACAATCACCTTTACAGGTCCATTACAATCACCATTACAATCACCATTACAGGTCCATTACAATCACCATTACAGGTCCATTACAATCACCTTTACAGGTCCATTACAATCACCATTACAGGTCCATTACAATCACCATTACAATCACCATTACAGGTCCATTACAATCACCATTACAGGTCCATTACAATCACCTTTACAGGTCCATTACAATCACCATTGCAGGTCCATTACAATCACCATTACAGGTCCATTACAATCACCATTACAGGTCCATTACAATCACCATTACAGGTCCATTACAATCACCCTTACAGGTCCATTACAATCACCATTACAGGTCCATTACAATCACCATTACAGGTCCATTACAATCACCATTACAGGTCCATTACAATCACCTTTACAGGTCCATTACAATCACCATTACAGGTCCATTACAATCACCTTTACAGGTCCATTACAATCACCATTACAGGTCCATTACAATCACCTTTACAGGTCCATTACAATCACCATTACAGGTCCATTACAATCACCATTACAGGTCCATTACAATCACCATTACAGGTCCATTACAATCACCTTTACAGGTCCATTACAATCACCATTACAGGTCCATTACAATCACCATTACAGGTCCATTACAATCACCATTGCAGGTCCATTACAATCACCTTTACAGGCTATGTTGTTGAAGAATACTATTTTTGTGTGTTTATGTATTCGTTTTCCAGTATTCATCCACTCCCTCTACTAATCCCTAATGCTCTCTGAGGTAACTGAACAGTGATTTCCATCTGGTATTTATGCATCCGTGTGTGTTTGTGTTTGTGTTTGTCCAGTTATGACCCAAACAGCTACAAATGGTTGAATGTGACTTCCTTTTCCCAGTTCCCACAACCCCCCACTACACTTCTCTTGCACATCATCCCAACCTCGATTCCTAAAAGGGCCTTCATGTGTCCCTCGGTTTCCACTCCAGCCAATATCCCCCGGCCTAATTGGTTCAATTAGTTACTTCCCCTTCGTCTGCATTGGTGCCGGTGTTAAACCCTCTATGCAGATTATAGTGGTGATGTAACTCTCTTTCTAATTTACACACCCTTCAACACATTATTGTCTTATTGAACCAATGGTATTGATAAAGATAATGTACTCTTAATTAGGACTTAAGGGGAAAAAAACAACACAACACAACACAACACCCCACACACACACACACACACACACACACACACGTTCATTGCCTCTTAGTCTCTTAGTCTAATCTAGAGCGACACTAGCAATAACCTCGTAATATTATTTAACACCATTATCTGGGACAGTTACTACTACAATATCCCAATTCAACCCATGGGTATTCCCACAGAGTGAGTGGACTGCATAATCTGACTACTACTGAATATACATGATGTACTGTATAGTAATTGATTTTGCTTCACAACTTATTCTGCTCTACTGCATGTGAGGAACAGTCATAAGTTGTAGTTGTTGTTGTGGTAATTGTCTCAGTGGGTTAAACTGCTATCCTTGACCCATGACTACATGAGACTGGGTGGCCAGAGGACAGGCATTCACAGCAGAGGAGTTTGTTGTTCCTGTGTGGGTGGAAAGAGAGGGGGGGAGGGGAGCGAGGGAGGAACAGTGAAGGGGGGATGGAGTGAGAGAGAGAGAGATGACCAGTTAAGTGTTTTCCCTATGTGCCTGGAGGCTGGGAAAGATTGATAACACTCTGGTGATTAAGTGACATTGCCGTCGCGGTGTGTGTGTGTGTTCCTGTGTGTGAACGTGTCTTCTGCACCAGTCCCTATCTCTCTTCCTTATGAAACCCTCACACAGAGCACACAGGGGTGACATTAGAAAACCCAGAGCTGTCTCCTCTGAGGCCAACAGCAAACCCTTTAAAGCCAGTGTTTTTACTCCACACTAAGACCTGCTCCTCACATAAAACACATCCAAAGTGTTACGGAAGACAGATAGATAAATCATGGTCTAAACAGCATTCATATCCTCTAAAGAACAATTGTTCATTAAAATATGCTTTCGTTTGATTGTAAATACAATTCCTGACTGGGGTTTACTGATAAAAAATGAATGAATGATTATTGTAATCTATGGAGAGGGTCTTTCATTCAGAGGACTGGATGTGACAGGGCTATTGTGATGGAAATCAGTGGGATGCGGTGAGAGGAAAAGAAAAGACAGGGAATCTCCTTAGTGATTATGCCCCTCCCTCCCTCCCTCCCTCCCTCCAGGCCCACAGTGACGAGGCAGTCCGTGTATGTTTGCGGGAGCGGGGCCAGGAGGTGCTGGTGCTCCAGAGAGTGTCGTCACAGCGGCCAGCCCCCTCCGCATCGGCCAGGGGAGGGGGGAGACCCGAAGAGGGGGACAGGAGGTAAGCCTCTGTCTCTCCGCTTTCACCCCTCCCTCTCACTCTCTCTCTTTCCTCCCTCCTTCTAGTCCTTCTCCTCCTCAGTCTCCACACACACACACACACACACTTCTAAACACAGGCGGCGTGTGCTTGCATTGCAGCTCACATCACACAGATGGATGGAGCTAGCGTGTGTGTGTGAGAGAGAGTGAGTTAGCCGGGAGTGAGCCGTAGCTGGCTGACTGGCTGACTGGCTGTGCAGACACAGGGGAGAGTGTCACCGTCTCAGGCTGGGTGTGGAGAACTCTCTCTGGGGTAGGGAGACCACAGGACCAGGGTTCTCCCAGGGCTCTATAGCAGCTGCAGCAGGTGGACAGCTAGCCGGATGGGCCAATGGGTGGCTGAGGGAAGGCATGCAGCAGTAACCACGGCAACAATGGTACCGGCTGTAAGGGGCACAGGGACATGCTGAGGATGGGCACTCGGCCGCGGCAACCCCCGGACCTGCGGCAGCGGGAGGAGGGCAGGCTGCTGGCAACGGTGGCTCTGGTGGAGCAGGAGGAGGATGAGGAGGAAGACTCAGAGGAAGGCAGCAGTGGAAGCGGGGGCAGTGACAGCGCCAGCCGGGCAGAGGAAGGGGCCAAGGCCACCAAAGTCCCCACCTTCGATGTCCCCTACTTCCGCTACATAGACGAGGAGGAGTCAGAGGGAGAGGGGGATGGAGAGGAGGTGTGGAGCAGCAGTCGCTCTCTGTCCTCCATCGAGGACGACTCGTCCAGTGACAGTGTTGTCTCTGACAGGTACGTGGTGGTGTCAGGGACCCCAGAGAAGATCCTAGAACACCTGCTGTCTGTCTTGAGGCTGGACAACCACCGTGATGACCAGGGGAGCACACAGCAGATCAAGGAGTCAGGTCAGTCACTTACCCCCCCAAATCAATATGTTTGGCCTCTGGCTACTACTTTTAATCTATGTTAAACTATGTTAATCTATGCTAAATTATGTGAATATTTTTAAAGCGGCGTGAGAGAGATAGAGAGACTGTTCATTTTTTATTGTATATTTCACTTTTGTTTATTATCTATTTCACTTGCTTTGGCAATGTAAACATATGTTTCCCATGCCAATAAAGCCCCTTAAACTGGAGAGAGAGAGAGAGAGAGAGAGAGACAGACAGAGAGAGAGAGAGAGAGAGAGAGAGAGAGAGAGAGAGAGAGGAGTGTCTCTTACTAAAGAGGGATCTTTGACTATGTATGGTGATGAGGAAATAGGGTGATAGAGAAAGAGAGAGAGAATAGATTGAGAGAGATAAAGTGAGAGATGCAGGCTGCTCCTGGGAGAGTGATATATAGAGTGGTGGTAAATGGGAGAAGAGAGGTGGGAGGCTGATATATAGAGCAGTGGGAGATGAAAGAAAGGAGATGGGAGAAGGGAAGCTGATATATAGAGCAGCAGGAAATGGGAGAAGGGAGACTGATATATAGAGCAGTGGGAAATGGGAGATGGGAGGCTGATATGTAGAGCAGTGGGAGAAGGGAGGCTGATATATACAGCAGTGGGAGATGGGAGGCTGATATGTAGAGCAGTGGGAGAAGGGAGGCTGATATATAGAGCAGTGGGAGAAGGGAGACTGATATATAGAGCAGGGAGAGATGGGAGAAGGGAGGCTGATATGTAGAGCAGTGGGAGATGGGAGAATAGAGATGGGAGGCTGATATGTAGAGCAGTGGGAAATGGGAGATGGGAGGCTGATATATAGAGCAGTGGGAAATGGGAGAAGGGAGGCTGATATATAGAGCAGTGGGAAATGGGAGAATGGAGATGGGAGGCTGATATGTAGAGCAGTGGGAGAAGGGAGGCTGATATATAGAGCAGTGGGAGAAGGGAGAAGGGAGGCTGATATATAGAGCAGTGGGAGATGGGAGAAGGGAGGCTGATATATAGAGCAGTGGGAGAAGGGAGGCTGATATATAGAGCAGTGGGAGATGGGCGAAGGGAGGCTGAAATATAGAGCAGTGGGAGATGGGAGATGGGAGGCTGATATACAGAGCAGTGGGAGATGGGAGAATGGAGATGGGAGGATGATATTTAGAGCAGTGGGAGATGGGAGAAGGGAGGCTGATATACAGAGCAGTGGGAGATGGGAGAATGGAGATGGGAGGCTGATATATAGAGCAGTGGGAGATGGGAGAAGGGAGGCTGATATATAGAGCAGTGGGAGAAGGGAGGCTGATATATAGAGCAGTGGGAGATGGGAGAAGGGAGGCTGATATATAGAGCAGTGGGAGAAGGGAGGCTGATATATAGAGCAGTGGGAGAAGGGAGAAGGGAGTCTGATATATAGAGCAGTGGGAGATGGGAGAAGGGAGGCTGATATATAGAGCAGTGGGAGAAGGGAGGCTGATATATAGAGCAGTGGGAGAAGGGAGGCTGATATATAGAGCAGTGGGAGAAGGGAGAAGGGAGGCTGATATATAGAGCAGTGGGAGAAGGGAGGCTGATATATAGAGCAGTGGGAGATGGGAGAAGGGAGGCTGATATATAGAGCAGTGGGAGAAGAGAGGCTGATATATAGAGCAGTGGGAGAAGGGAGGCTGATATATAGAGCAGTGGGAGAAGGGAGGCTGATATATAGAGCAGTGGGAGAAGGGATGCTGATATATAGAGCAGTGGGAGAGGGGAGGCTGATATATAGAGCAGTGGGAGAAGGGAGGCTGATATATAGAGCAGTGGGAGAAGGGAGGCTGATATATAGATCAGTGGGAGAAGGGAGGCTGATATATAGAGCAGTGGGAGATGGGAGAAGGGAGGCTGATATATAGAGCAGTGGGAGAAGGGAGAAGGGAGGCTGATATATAGAGCAGTGGGAGATGGGAGATGGGAGGCTGATATATAGAGCAGTGGGAGATGGGAGGCTGATATATAGAGCAGTGGGAGAAGGGAGGCTGATATATAGAGCAGTGGGAGAAGGGAGGCTGATATATAGAGCAGTGGGAGAAAGGAGGCTGATATGTAGAGCAGTGGGAGAAGGGAGGATGATATATAGAGCAGGGTGAGATGGGAGAAGGGAGGCTGATATATAGAGCAGTGGGAGAAGGGAGTCTGATATATAGAGCAGTGGGAGATGGGAGAAGGGAGGCTGATATATAGAGCAGTGGGAGATGGGAGAAGGGAGGCTGATATATAGAGCAGTGGGAGAAGGGAGGCTGATATATAGAGCAGTGGGAGAAGGGAGGCTGATATGTAGAGCAGTGGGAGAAGGGAGGATGATATATAGAGCAGGGTGAGATGGGAGAAGGGAGGCTGATATATAGAGCAGTGGGAGAAGGGAGTCTGATATATAGAGCAGTGGGAGATGGGAGAAGGGAGGCTGATATATAGAGCAGTGGGAGATGAGAGAAGGGAGGCTGATATATAGAGCAGTGGGAGAAGGGAGTCTGATATATAGAGCAGTGGGAGATGGGAGAAGGGAGGCTGATATATAGAGCAGTGGGAGATGGGAGAAGGGAGGCTGATATATAGAGCAGTGGGAGAAGGGAGTCTGATATATAGAGCAGTGGGAGATGGGAGAAGGGAGGCTGATATATAGAGCAGTGGGAGAAGGGACAAAGATGCAGCCGGTCCAAGATGAGTTCCCTATCAGGTTACCTGCTCCATACCTTGCTTCTGCCAGACCACATCATTGCTCATTCTGATGAGTAAGTGTGTGTTTGTGGCTTCACTGAACTGATCTGAACACCTAGACCTTTTCCAGAGAGGGTTCTAGAATCACGAGCAAATGCAGGAAGCAGTGTAGAGGACTATCAGGAAATGGTGATTTTTGGGTCAATTTGATGTTCAGATCGGGTTTCTATCAGCAGGGGATAGGGACTCAGCTCTGTATGTCCCAATGAGACACTGATCGCCTGTCAAAGATTCTTCATACAGGAACTCCAGAGTCCATTCAGTCCTGGCTCCTCTAAACTAGTCATCTCTCTCTCCTCTCCCTCCCTGTTTTTACCCCCTCCACTCGCTCTCTCTCTGTTCAATCTGCAACCCTGCTAATGCTACTGTTGGGGCCCTGGGCGGCTCTCACTGCTCCCTCCAGAATAACAAGGGGGGGAGATCATACGGGATAATATGGAATCTCAGCTTCACTAAAAACCATGCAACTATAAAATATTGTCTCTACTAAACCTGTCACGAGGAGATGGAGATGGTGGTGTTCTGATGAGAAGTCATTAGCTTCACGCAGGCAGCCGGCCATGAGAAGACTATAATGCTGTGTTCCAAATGGTACCCTGTTCTCTAAGTAGTGCACTACTTGGGGAATAGGGTGCCATTTAGGACGTCGTAGTCAATGTGTTGGGGGTTGATGATAAGCAGAGCTAATATAAATATCCTCATATATAATTGATATCACAATGAAGTGAAAAGAACAATCTTTACAAATATAATATTCAAGCTGCTATAGCTGTTGAGGGTTAGTTCCCAGATACCCAGGCTAACCGAGACATTATAAAGATTGCAGAAAATATCTTTCTGCCAGAGAGCACTTCTTTTAAAGAACACTACAGGCATGTTTGAGGAAGATGTGATTTTTAAAATATTTTTATTTAACTAGGCAAGTCAGTTAAGAACAAATTCTTATTTTCAATGACGGCCTAGGAACAGCAGGCAGAACGACAGATTTGTACCTTGTCAGCTTAGGGATTTGAACTTGCAACCTTCTGGTTACTAGTCCAACATGCTAACCACTAGGCTACCCTGCCACCCCATGAGCTGATAATATAATGTACAGCTCTAGTACAACACCATTGTATTCTACTATATACTATATTCCAGTGGTATTCAAAGTCGGGGTCATGACCCCTGTTGGGGTCACGGGGAAACTACTTTGGGGAACAAAGAAATAAGAGTACAGATTACTGTATGGGACAATATACACGTTTTTTTGAGATAATAATGACACATTTAATTTTATTGAGTAAATGTATCTATTGGTTTCTTTTCATTTTGAAGATAATTTTTTGATGTAAAAACCTAAATGTACCAATTTTAAGGTTGCGTCATTAGATTTGGGGTGGGGTCTCGAAAAGTTATGGGATCCCAGCTGAAACAGTTTGAATACCACTGCTCTTGTCTAATGTAGTACACTATGAAGGGAATAGGGTGCATGTGGGATACACAATGAAGGGAATAGGGTGCATGTGGGATACACTATAAAGGGAATAGGGTGCATGTGGGATACACTATAAAGGGAATAGGGTGCATGTGGGATACACTATGAAGGGAATAGGGTGCATGTGGGATACACTATGAAGGGAATAGGGTGCATGTGGGATACACTATGAAGGGAATAGGGTGCATGTGGGATACACTATGAAGGGAATAGGGTGCATGTGGGATACACTATGAAGGGAATAGGGTGCATGTGGGATACACTATGAAGGGAATAGGGTGCATGTGGTATACACTATAAAGGGAATAGGGTGCATGTGGGATACACTATGAAGGGAATAGGGTGCATGTGGGATACACTATGAAGGGAATAGGGTGCATGTGGTATACACTATAAAGGGAATAGGGTGCATGTGGGATACACTATAAAGGGAATAGGGTGCATGTGGGATACACTATAAAGGGAATAGGGTGCCATGTGGGATACACTATGAAGGGAATAGGGTGCATGTGGGATACACTATGAAGGGAATAGGGTGCATGTGGGATACACTATAAAGGGAATAGGGTGCCATGTGGGATACACTATAAAGGGAATAGGGTGCATGTGGGATACACTATAAAGGGAATAGGGTGCATGTGGGATACACTATGAAGGGAATAGGCTGCCATGTGGGATACAATATAAAGGGAATAGGGTGCATGTGGGATACACTATGAAGGGAATAGGGTGCATGTGGGATACACTATGAAGGGAATAGGGTGCATGTGGGATACACTATGAAGGGAATAGGGTGCCATGTGGGATACACTATAAAGGGAATAGGGTGCCATGTGGGATACACTATAAAAGGAATAGGGTGCATGTGGGATACACTATAAAGGGAATAGGGTGCATGTGGGATACACTATAAAGGGAATAGGGTGCATGTGGGATACACTATAAAAGGAATAGGGTGCCATGTGGGATACACTATAAAGGGAATAGGGTGCATGTGGGATACACTATGAAGGGAATAGGGTGCATGTGGGATACACTATAAAGGGAATAGGGTGCCATGTGGGATACACTATAAAGGGAATAGGGTGCATGTGGGATACACTATAAAGGGAATAGGGTGCATGTGGGATACACTATGAAGGGAATAGGGTGCCATGTGGGATACACTATAAAGGGAATAGGGTGCATGTGGGATACACTATAAAGGGAATAGGGTGCATGTGGGATACACTATGAAGGGAATAGGGTGCCATGTGGGATACACTATAAAGGGAATAGGGTGCATGTGGGATACACTATAAAGGGAATAGGGTGCCATGTGGGATACACTATAAAAGGAATAGGGTGCATGTGGTATACACTATAAAGGGAATAGGGTGCATGTGGGATACACTATGAAGGGAATAGGGTGCATGTGGGATACACTATGAAGGGAATAGGGTGCCATGTGGGATACACTATAAAGGGAATAGGGTGCATGTGGGATACACTATGAAGGGAATAGGGTGCATGTGGGATACACTATGAAGGGAAAAGAGTGCCATGTGGGATACACTATAAAGGGAATAGGGTGCCATGTGGGATACACTATAAAAGGAATAGGGTGCATGTGGGATACACTATGAAGGGAATAGGGTGCCATGTGGGATACACTATAAAGGGAAAAGAGTGCCATGTGGGATACACTATGAAGGGAATAGGGTGCATGTGGGATACACTATAAAGGGAATAGGGTGCATGTGGGATACACTATAAAGGGAATAGGGTGCCATGTGGGACACACTATAAAGGGAATAGGGTGCCATGTGGGATACACTATAAAGGGAAAAGAGTGCCATGTGGGATACACTATGAAGGGAATAGGGTGCATGTGGGATACACTATAAAAGGAATAGGGTGCCATGTGGGATACACTATGAAGGGAATAGGGTGCCATGTGGGATACACTATGAAGGGAATAGGGTGCATGTGGGATACACTATAAAGGGAATAGGGTGCATGTGGGATACACTATGAAGGGAATAGGGTGCCATGTGGGATACACTATAAAGGGAATAGGGTGCATGTGGGATACACTATAAAGGGAATAGGGTGCATGTGGGATACACTATGAAGGGAATAGGGTGCATGTGGGATACACTATAAAAGGAATAGGGTGCCATGTGGGATACACTATGAAGGGAATAGGGTGCCATGTGGGATACACTATAAAGGGAATAGGGTGCCATGTGGGATACACTATGAAGGGAATAGGGTGCATGTGGGATACACTATGAAGGGAATAGGGTGCATGTGGGATACACTATGAAGGGAATAGGGTGCATGTGGTATACACTATAAAGGGAATAGGGTGCATGTGGGATACACTATAAAGGGAATAGGGTGCATGTGGGATACACTATAAAGGGAATAGGGTGCATGTGGGATACACTATGAAGGGAATAGGGTGCATGTGGTATACACTATGAAGGGAATAGGGTGCATGTGGGATACACTATGAAGGGAATAGGGTGCATGTGGGATACACTATAAAGGGAATAGGGTGCCATGTGGGATACACTATGAAGGGAATAGGGTGCATGTGGGATACACTATAAAAGGAATAGGGTGCATGTGGGATACACTATAAAGGGAAAAGAGTGCCATGTGGGATACACTATAAAGGGAATAGGGTGCCATGTGGGATACACTATAAAGGGAATAGGGTGCCATGTGGGATACACTATAAAGGGAATAGGGTGCATGTGGGATACACTATAAAAGGAATAGGGTGCCATGTGGGATACACTATAAAGGGAAAAGAGTGCCATGTGGGATACACTATAAAGGGAATAGGGTGCCATGTGGGATACACTATAAAGGGAAAAGAGTGCCATGTGGGATACACTATAAAGGGAATAGGGTGCCATGTGGGATACATCCATCGCTCAGTGTTGGGTAGGGTTCGTACTTGCCTTCTCTCCCTGAGCCAAACCTCTGAGTGCTGCTATTGATTCCCCCTCAGCACAGATTCACTCATTACCAGAAAGTACACGTCACAAAACAAACAAACAAACAAAGTCCAACTGGAACGTTGTGTTACCATCTACTTAACGAGAGAAGAGATTGTCAACAAAGAAGACTGATGATTTGGTTTGAGGTCTGTCCTGTTCGCTAACGAGCAGACTGATTCTTAACCCGTACGGCGTTGCAATTATGCTTCTTTGGAATGTGTCCCAAATGGCATCCTATTCCCTATAGTGCACTACCGTTGACCCAAGCTCTCTTTAAAAGTAGTGCACTACAAAGGGAATAGGGGAACATTTGGGACACATAAATAGTAGGCTTACATTATTTTGAATGTGTTATTTTTAATAACCAGACCAATGTGATTGTAAGCCTTCATTATTAATCTATGTAATTGCTCTCTGGTGTATTGTCAGAGATGACTACTGGTATATTGCCAGAGATGACTACTGGTATATTGTCAGAGATGACTACTGGTATATTGTCAGAGATGACTACTGGTATATTGTCAGAGATGACTACTGGTATATGGTCAGAGATGACTACTGGTATATTGTCAGAGATGACTACTGGTATATTGTCAGAGATGACTACTGGTATATTGTCAGAGATGACTACTGGTATGTGGTCAGAGATGACTACTGGTATATTGTCAGAGATGACTACTGGTATATTGTCAGAGATGACTACTGGTATATTGTCAGAGATGACTACTGGTATATTGTCAGAGATGACTACTGGTATATTGTCAGAGATGACTACTGGTATATTGTCAGAGATGACTACTGGTATATGGTCAGAGATGACTACTGGTATGTGGTCAGAGATGACTACTGGTATATTGTCAGAGATGACTACTGGTATATGGTCAGAGATGACTACTGGTATATTGTCAGAGATGACTACTGGTATATTGTCAGAGATGACTACTGGTATATTTTCAGAGATGACTACTGGTATATTGTCAGAGATGACTACTGGTATATTGTCAGAGATGACTACTGGTATATTGTCAGAGATGACTACTGGTATATTGTCAGAGATGACTACTGGTACATTGTCAGAGATGACTACTGGTATATGGTCAGAGATGACTACTGGTATATGGTCAGAGATGACTACTGGTATATTGTCAGAGATGACTACTGGTATATGGTCAGAGATGACTACTGGTATATTGTCAGAGATGACTACTGGTATATTGTCAGAGATGACTACTGGTATATTGTCAGAGATGACTACTGGTATATTGTCAGAGATGACTACTGGTATATTGTCAGAGATGACTACTGGTATATTGTCAGAGATGACTACTGGTATATTGTCAGAGATGACTACTGGTATATTGTCAGAGATGACTACTGGTATATTGTCAGAGATGACTACTGGTATATTTTCAGAGATGACTACTGGTATATTGTCAGAGATGACTACTGGTATATTGTCAGAGATGACTACTGGTATATTGTCAGAGATGACTACTGGTATATTGTCAGAGATGACTACTGGTACATTGTCAGAGATGACTACTGGTATATGGTCAGAGATGACTACTGGTATATGGTCAGAGATGACTACTGGTATATTGTCAGAGATGACTACTGGTATATGGTCAGAGATGACTACTGGTATATTGTCAGAGATGACTACTGGTATATTGTCAGAGATGACTACTGGTATATTGTCAGAGATGACTACTGGTATATTGTCAGAGATGACTACTGGTATATTGTCAGAGATGACTACTGGTATATTGTCAGAGATGACTACTGGTATATTGTCAGAGATGACTACTGGTATATTGTCAGAGATGACTACTGGTATATTGTCAGAGATGACTACTGGTATATTGTCAAAGATGACTACTGGTATATTGTCAGAGATGACTACTGGTATATTGTCAGAGATGACTACTGGTATGTGGTCAGAGATGACTACTGGTATATGGTCAGAGATGACTACTGGTATATTGTCAGAGATGACTACTGGTATATTGTCAGAGATGACTACTGGTATATTGTCAGAGATGACTACTGGTATATTGTCAGAGATGACTACTGGTATGTGGTCAGAGATGACTACTGGTATATTGTCAGAGATGACTACTGGTACATTGTCAGAGATGACTACTGGTACATTGTCAGAGATGACTACTGGTATATGGTCAGAGATGACTACTGGTATGTGGTCAGAGATGACTACTGGTATATTGTCAGAGATGACTACTGGTATATTGTCAGAGATGACTACTGGTATATTGTCAGAGATGACTACTGGTATATTGTCAGAGATGACTACTGGTATATTGTCAGAGATGACTACTGGTATATTGTCAGAGATGACTACTGGTATATTGTCAGAGATGACTACTGGTATATTGTCAGAGATGACTACTGGTATATTGGTCAGAGATGACTACTGGTATATTGTCAGAGATGACTACTGGTATATTGTCAGAGATGACTACTGGTATATTGTCAGAGATGACTACTGGTATATTGTCAGAGATGACTACTGGTATATTGTCAAAGATGACTACTGGTATATTGTCAGAGATGACTACTGGTATATTGTCAAAGATGACTACTGGTATATTGTCAGAGATGACTACTGGTATATTGTCAGAGATGACTACTGGTATGTGGTCAGAGATGACTACTGGTATATGGTCAGAGATGACTACTGGTATATTGTCAGAGATGACTACTGGTATATTGTCAGAGATGACTACTGGTATATTGTCAGAGATGACTACTGGTATATTGTCAGAGATGACTACTGGTATATTGTCAGAGATGACTACTGGTACATTGTCAGAGATGACTACTGGTACATTGTCAGAGATGACTACTGGTATATGGTCAGAGATGACTACTGGTATGTGGTCAGAGATGACTACTGGTATATTGTCAGAGATGACTACTGGTATATTGTCAGAGATGACTACTGGTATATTGTCAGAGATGACTACTGGTATATTGTCAGAGATGACTACTGGTATATTGTCAGAGATGACTACTGGTATATTGTCAGAGATGACTACTGGTATATGGTCAGAGATGACTACTGGTATATTGTCAGAGATGACTACTGGTATATTGTCAGAGATGACTACTGGTATATTGTCAGAGATGACTACTGGTATGTGGTCAGAGATGACTACTGGTACATTGTCAGAGATGACTACTGGTACATTGTCAGAGATGACTACTGGTATATGGTCAGAGATGACTACTGGTATGTGGTCAGAGATGACTACTGGTATATGGTCAGAGATGACTACTGGTATATTGTCAGAGATGACTACTGGTATATTGTCAGAGATGACTACTGGTATATTGTCAGAGATGACTACTGGTATATTGTCAGAGATGACTACTGGTATATTGTCAGAGATGACTACTGGTATGTGGTCAGAGATGACTACTGGTATGTGGTCAGAGATGACTACTGGTATGTGGTCAGAGATGACTACTGGTATATGGTCAGAGATGACTACTGGTATATTGTCAGAGATGACTACTGGTATATTGTCAGAGATGACTACTGGTATATGGTCAGAGATAAATGCTTATTGAAATGCATAGCTGGGATGCTTGTTGTATAATGGGAAAGTAAATCTGGTTTGACCTGAGTGTTTGGATGAAGTCATGGCTATTGTATGATAGATTTGCATGCACATGCTACAATAATAATAAGAATCGTACACTTACAATTTTGCTTACGTATTCATTCCACATTAGCTTTCTCTTCCAAGTAACTTCACTTGTAGGGAGAATATGAATAGATAGCAATGCCCATAGTACATAGAGATATAGATGAATAACATCAACGTACAGTTTCTCCTGCAATTTGCATGCAAATCCATTTTTATCTTCTGGAGTGCCTCTTTCTCTCCTTCCCTGATTAAGTGGAAGATGTGGACTGTGTCCTCAACTAATCTCTCCCTGGTCAAGTTCTAGTGGTAGTAACAGGGGCTGTGGGCCTATCTGTGCTGTGTTCAGAGAAGTAAAGGCAGACCAGAGTCTGTGTCCCAAATAGCACCCTATTCCCTATGTAGCGTACTACTTCTGACCAAAGCCCTATGGACACTGGTCAGAAGTAATGCACTATAAAGGGAATAGGGTGCCATTTGGGACACAGAGAAATTGACTGACCGTTGGTTAATAGAATAGAGTCCATGTCCCCAGGCCATTCACTGATCCTTTAGACTGCCTCAGCATGAAAACAGTAAGGAGGACGACCTGAGCTCTTATTGTAGTGAACTGTGTGTAATATTTATAATGTAAGAGATATTTCCAGCATGGCTAGACTTGCAAAAGGATGGTAACTTTCCTAATATTCCCAGGAATTCTGGTTGAAGGATTCTGGACTTCCGGCTTCTGTCCTCCTGAATCCAGAACCTTTCCAACTGGGATTTCAGGAAAACCTGAGAATTTTACAAGCCCAAGCATTGCTCAGCCCATAGCCTATTCTTTCCTTTACTGTGGTCTCCTAAAGCTTCTTAGGGCTAGGCCCCTTTTTTCTCCAATTCCTGTCTGAATGATATGCCCAATGTAAACTGCCTGGAGCTCAGGCCCTGAAGCCAGGATATGCATATAATTGGTACCATTGGGAAGAAAACACTTTGATGTTTGTAGAAATGTTAAAATAATGTAGGAGACTATAACACAATAGATATGGTAGGAGAAAATCCAAAGAAGAACCAACCTGAACTTTTTTTTCTGGAGAGACCATCCTCTTAGAAATGCAAGAGTAAGGTCATATTGAAAATTAGCTCCCTGGATGCAATTCATATGGCTTCCACCGGGTGTCAGCAGTCTATGTTCAAGGTTTCAGGCTTGTAACTTCAAAAACAATTAAGAAATATCAGTTTTAGCAGAAGGACACAGTCTTGGAAATTCGTGTTTGCGTGCACTATAAAGGCAATACGCACCTGATAATTAAAATCAGTTTCCTAAAGAACATACTTCTTTCTGTAATAAATATTATAGTTTGATTATATTTTAGGGTATCTGAGGAGTAAATAGAAACCTATTTTGACTTGTTGAAACAGTTTATGGTGTAGATTTTCGGATTCCTTTCTCTGCATGTTGAACGAGTGGATTACTCAAATCGATGGCGCCAACGAAACACTTTTTGGGATATAAAGAAGGACTTTATCTAACAAAACGATACTAGATGTTATAGCTGGGACCATTCGGATGACAAATCAGAGGAAGATTTTCAAAAAGTAAGTGAATATTTAATTGTTATTTGTGAATGTATGAAACCTGTGCCTGTGGAAAAATATTTTAACGTGGGGCGCCGTCCTCAAACAATCGCATGGCATGTTTTCGCTGTAAAAGTTACTGTAAATCGGACAGTGCAGTTAGATTAACAAGAATTTAAGCTTTCAGCTGATATAAGACACTTACATGTACATACATGCAGGTTTACCTACTTACAAAGCATGTAGAGGTCTGTCATTTTTATCATAGGTACACTTCAACTGTGAGAGATGGAATCCAGAAAATCACATTGTATGATTTTTAAGTAATTCATTTGCATTTTATTGCATGACATAAGTATTTGATCACCGACCAACCAGTAAGAATTCCGGCTCTCACAGACCTGTTCGTTTTTCTTTAAGAAGCGCTCCTGTTCTCCACTCATTACCTGTATTAACTGCACCTGTTTGAACTCGTTACCTGTATAAAAGACACCTGTCCACACACTCAATCAAACAGACTCCAACCTCTCCACAATGGCCAAGACCAGAGAGCTGTGTAAGGAAATCAGGGATAAAATTGTAGACCTGCACAAGGCTGGGATGGGCTACAGGACAATAGGCAATCAGCTTGGTGAGAAGGCAACAACTGCAATTATTAGAAAATGGAAGAAGTTCAAGATGACGGTCAATCACCCTCGGTCTGGGGCTCCATGCAAGATCTCACCTCGTGGGGCATCAATGATCATGAGGAAGGTGAGGGATCAGCCCAGAACTACACGGCAGGACCTGGTCAATGACCTGAAGAGAGCTGGGACCACAGTCTCAAAGAAAACCATTAGTAACACACTACGCCGTTATGGATTAAAATCCTGCAGCGCACGCAAGGTCCCCCTGCTCAAGCCAGCGCATGTCCAGGCCCGTCTGAAGCTTGCCAATGACCATCTGGATGATCCAGAGGAGGAATGGGAGAAGGTCATGTGGTCTGATGAGACAAAAATAGAGCTTTTTGGTCTTAACTCCACTCGCCGTGTTTGGAGGAAGAAGAAGGACGAGTACAACCCCAAGAACACCATCCCAACCGTGAAGCATGGAGGTGTAAACATCATTCTTTGGGGATGCTTTTCTGCAAAGGGGACAGGACGACTGCACCGTATTGAGGGGAGGATGGGTGGGGCCATGTATCGCAAGATCTTGGCCAACAACCTCCTTCCCTCAGTAAGAGCATTGAAGATGGGTCGTGGCTGGGTCTTCCAGAATGACAACGACCCGAAACACACAGCCAGGGCAACTAAGGAGTGGCTCCGTAAGAAGCATCTCAAGGTCCTGGAGTGGCCTAGCCAGTCTCCAGACCTGAACCCAATAGAACATCTTTGGAGGGAGCTGAAAGTCCGTGTTGCCCAGCGACAGCCCCGAAACCTTAAGGATCTGGAGAAGGTCTGTATGGAGGAGTGGGCCAAAATCCCTGCTGCAGTGTGTGCAAACCTGGTCAAGAACTACAGGAAACGTATGATCTCTGTAATTGCAAACAAAGGTTTCTGTACCAAATATTAAGTTCTGCTTTTCTGATGTATCAAATACTTATTTCATGCAATAAAATGCAAATTAATTACCTAAAAATCATACAATGTGATTTTCTGGATTTTTGTTTTAGATTCCGTCTCTCACAGTTGAAGTGTACCTATGATAAAAATTACAGTCCTCTACATGCTTTGTAAGTAGGGAAACCTGCAAAATCGACAGTGTTTCAAATACTTGTTCTCCCCACTGTAAATGATTAAAATCCATAACATTTCAGATTATTTATTTGAATTGCGCGCCCTCCAGTTTCACCGCTAGCGGGACTCCTATCTCTGACATTGCAGGATTACAATAGTTATTGCCATTGGACCTCTCCATCCATACGAGTTGGATTTTCTCTTTTTAATGTCATATCTTTGGTACAAGCAGGGAGACTCATTTCAGGATGGCATGGTACTATTGTAGCCATCTTCTCATAGAAGATAACTTGCCCTGTTTAGTGAGTATTAATATTTATTATGGATACTGCTGGCCCATCCTACAGCTCAGTGGGTATTAGTGTTTATTATGGATACTGCTGGCCCATCCTACACCTCAGTTGGTGGTAGTGTTTATTATGGATACTGCTTGCCCATCCTACAGCTCAGTGGGTATTAGTGTTTATTATGGATACTGCTGGCCCATCCTACAGCTCAGTGGGTATTAGTGTTAATTATGGATACTGCTGGCCCATCCTACAGCTCAGTTGGTAGTAGTGTTTATTATGGATACTGCTTGCCCATCCTACAGCTCAGTGGGTATTAGTGTTAATTATGGATACTGCTGGCCCATCCTACAGCTCAGTTGGTAGTAGTGTTTATTATGGAGACTGCTGCCCCATCCTACAGCTCAGTGGGTATTAGTGTTTATTATGGAGACTGCTGGCCCATCCTACAGCTCAGTTGGTATTAGTGTTTATTATGGAGACTGCTGGCCCATCCTACAGCTCAGTGGGTATTAGTGTGTATTATGGATACTGCTGGCCCATCCTACAGATCAGTGGGTATTAGTGTTTGTTATGGATACTGCTGGCCCATCCTACAGCTCAGTGGGTATTAGTGTTTACTATGGATACTGCTGGCCCATCCTACAGCTCAGTGGGTATTAGTGTTTATTATGGAGACTGCTGGCCCATCCTACAGATCAATGGGTATTAGTGTTTATTGTGGAGACTACTGGCCCATCCTACAGCTCAGTGGGTAGTAGTGTTTATTATGGATACTGCTGGCCCATCCTACAGCTCAGTGGGTATTAGTGTGTATTATGGATACTGCTGGCCCATCCTACAGATCAGTGGGTATTAGTGTTTGTTATGGATACTGCTGGCCCATCCTACAGCTCAGTGGGTATTAGTGTTTATTATGGATACTGCTGGCCCATCCTACAGCTCAGTGGGTATTAGTGTTTATTATGGAGACTGCTGGCCCATCCTACAGATCAATGGGTATTAGTGTTTATTGTGGAGACTGCTGGCCCATCCTACAGCTCAGTGGGTAGTAGTGTTTATTATGGATACTGCTGGCCCATCCTACAGCTCAGTGGGTATTAGTGTTTATTATGGAGACTGCTGGCCCATCCTACAGCTCAGTTGGTATTAGTGTTTATTATGGAGACTGCTGGCCCATCCTACAGCTCAGTGGGTATTAGTGTGTATTATGGATACTGCTGGCCCATCCTACAGATCAGTGGGTATTAGTGTTTGTTATGGATACTGCTGGCCCATCCTACAGCTCAGTGGGTATTAGTGTTTACTATGGATACTGCTGGCCCATCCTACAGCTCAGTGGGTATTAGTGTTTATTATGGAGACTGCTGGCCCATCCTACAGATCAATGGGTATTAGTGTTTATTGTGGAGACTACTGGCCCATCCTACAGCTCAGTGGGTAGTAGTGTTTATTATGGATACTGCTGGCCCATCCTACAGCTCAGTGGGTATTAGTGTGTATTATGGATACTGCTGGCCCATCCTACAGATCAGTGGGTATTAGTGTTTGTTATGGATACTGCTGGCCCATCCTACAGCTCAGTGGGTATTAGTGTTTATTATGGATACTGCTGGCCCATCCTACAGCTCAGTGGGTATTAGTGTTTATTATGGAGACTGCTGGCCCATCCTACAGATCAATGGGTATTAGTGTTTATTGTGGAGACTGCTGGCCCATCCTACAGCTCAGTGGGTAGTAGTGTTTATTATGGATACTGCTGGCCCATCCTACAGCTCAGTGGGTATTAGTGGGCACCCTAGTGGTTCAGCGGTCTAAGCCACTGCATCTCAGTGCTAGAGGTGTCACTACAGACAACCTTGTTCAATTCCAGGCTTTATCACAGCCGGCGGTGATTGGGAGACCCAACGACGGTGCACAATTGGCCAAGCGTCGTCTGGGTTTCACCAGTGTAGGCAGTCATTGTCAATAAGAATTAGTTCTTAACTGACTTTCCCAGTTATAAATAAAGGTTACAAAAAAATAAAGTGTTTTTCTGGACACTCCTCAGACTGGGGTCAGTTCAGGGTTATCTGGAAAGAACAGACACAAGAGATGTAATGTAGTACCAGCAGCACACGAGGTGTGTGTGTGTGTGTTTCTCTTTTTAATGTAATATTAATAAGAGACTCATTTCAGGATGTCTTGGTACTATTGAACTAAATGTGCCACTAGAGCAGAGTGCGTCATACTGTAAAGAAGTACATGATGGGAAGCAGAACCTGCTAATGAACTAAGCCTCTTGCTGAGTCTAGCCCCATCCCATAATTAAATATTCATTGGCTGGTTTAGGCATCCTATTCCCTATAGTGCACCGCTTTTGGCCAGGTGCCAATTAAGACGCAGTAGTTTTTTTTAACTCATTGAAGGCGGCTTGGTCTGCTCAGCGGGTATTAGTGTTTATTATGGATACAGCTGGCCCATCCTACAGCTCAGTTGGTATTAGTGTTTATTATGGAGACTGCTGGCCCATCCTACAGCTCAGCGGGTATTAGTGTTTATTATGGATACAGCTGGCCCATCCTACAGCTCAGTTGGTATTAGAGTTTATTATGGATACTGCTGGCCCATCCTACAGCTCAGTGGGTAGTAGTGTTTATTATGGATACTGCTGGCCCATCCTACAGCTCAGTGGGTAGTAGTGTTTATTATGGATACTGCTGGCCCATCCTACAGCTCAGCGGGTATTAGTGTTTATTATGGATACAGCTGGTCCATCCTACAGCTCAGTTGGTTTTAGTGTTTATTATGGATACAGCTGGCCCATCTTACAGCTCAGTGGGTAGCAGTGTTTATTATGGATACTGCTGGCCCATCCTACAGCTCAGTGGGTATTAGTGTTTATTATGGATACTGCTGGCCCATCCTACAGCTCAGTGGGTAGCAGTGTTTATTATGGATACTGCTGGCCCATCCTACAGCTCAGTGGGTATTAGTGTTTATTATGGATACTGCTGGCCCATCCTACAGCTCAGTGGGTATTAGTGTTTATTATGGATACAGCTGGCCCATCTTACAGCTCAGTGGGTAGCAGTGTTTATTATGGATACTGCTGGCCCATCCTACAGCTCAGTGGGTATTAGTGTTTATTATGGATACTGCTAGCCCATCCTACAGCTCAGTGGGTATTAGTGTTTATTATGGATACAGCTGGCCCATCTTACAGCTCAGTGGGTAGCAGTGTTTATTATGGATACTGCTGGCCCATCCTACAGCTCAGTGGGTAGTAGTATTTATTATGGATACTGCTGGCCCATCCTACAGCTCAGTGGGTAGCAGTGTTTATTATGGATACTGCTGGCCCATCCTACAGCTCAGTGGGTAGCAGTGTTTATTATGGATACTGCTGGCCCATCCTACAGCTGAGTGGGTATTAGTGTTTATTATGGATACTGCTGGCCCATCCTACAGCTCAGTGGGTAGTAGTGTTTATTATGGATACTGCTGGCCCATCCTACAGCTCAGTGGGTATTAGTGTTTATTATGGATACTGCTCAGACTGGGGTCAGGTCAGGGTTATCTGGAAAGAACAGACACAAGAGATTTAATTTGAATGTAATTTTAGTCACATCTGCACAAGAGGTGTCTGTGTGTGTGAGTGTGTGTGCATTAGTGTATGCGTGTGTGTGTGTGTTCTTGCACATCATACAAGATGTGTGTCTGGGTCTTGGGAGTTGTCTACTGTAGTAGCCAGTACCAGTATGCAGTGTTTTAGTGTGTGTGTGTTGAACGTAGCTCTGTGTGCATGTTTCTCCTCATAAAGAGCTGAGTGACTGATGTGTCTACAGCTGTATGCTGTGCTGTGGATTAACATAATGACGTGAGGGTGGGAGTAGTGTTCTGTGGAGCTGAACGCAGCACACAAAGCCCTGGGAAGTACGTGTGAAATTAAAGGGGAGAATGTACAATACTGGGCTGTGAGGCACACTTACACAGAGCTGGGGAGGGAAGACATTCTGACTAATAGGATTTGAACAGCTTGTCTTTGCTCTGTGGCCTGGCGGCATGGCATCCATTCTGGAAACACACACACACGCTCACAGGCATGCACACACACACACACACACACACACACACAGGCATGCACAGACACACACACACACACTCACGCACAGATACACACACACTTGCAGGCATGCACAGACACACACACACACACTGACAGGCATGCACAGACACACACACACACTGACAGGCATGCACAGACACACACACACACTGACAGGCATGCACAGACACACACACACACTGACAGGCATGCACAGACACACACAGACACACACACGCTCACAGGCATGCACAGACACACACACACACGCTCACACTCACACTCACAGGCACGGGCACTCTCCTTCCTCTCAATGACTTGCATAACTTGGACGATCAGTTCTGGCCCTGCACGACACAGAATGTCAACCCGCCCCAAGCTTTTGGACTTCCAAATGTCTTCTTCTCCTGTTTCCTACGTAATAATAGTTTCCGGGACACTCAAGACCTAAATATGTAGTTACAAACAAACAAACCTATTACAGTTTTTACAATCATTTTGGCACTAATTTCAGAATCGTGTGGTCATTTTCAAAACTCTAGACACAAAACTCAAAACGGTCATCACTTGTAACACAGGCTGTCCAATGTTCAAAACATTGCATTGTGCATTAACATCTTTAGAAACCTTGCACTTGCAGAATCATTGGTTCAAATAACTCATTTATCATGAAATACCATAGGAACATTCATTTAAATCCACCACACACAAGATACCAATAGTTTCACTGTGTAGCTGTTCATAAAATCATTAAATATTGTAGTACAAAATCACAACATAGGTTTCTTTGAATCAAATAAATTATTAGCTACAAAAATATATAAAAAAATACAGTAAAACGTCAACTGCAGTGTTCCTCACCTGGCTTACTGTAAAACATCACTGCAGTGTTCCTCACCTGGCTTACTGTAAAGCATCACTGCAGTGTTCCTCACCTGGTTTACTGTAAAACATCACTGCAGTGTTCCTCACCTGGCTTACTGTAAAACATCACTGCAGTGTTCCTCACCTGGCTTACTGTAAAACATCACTGCAGTGTTCCTCACCTGGCTTACTGTAAAACATCACAGCAGTGTTCCTCACCTGGCTTACTGTAAAACATCACTGCAGTGTTCCTCACCTGGCTTACTGTAAAACATCACAGCAGTGTTCCTCACCTGGCTTACTGTAAAACATCACTGCAGTGTTCCTCACCTGGCTTACAGTAAAACATCACTGCAGTGTTCCTCACCTGGCTTACAGTAAAACATCACTGCAGTGTTCCTCACCTGGCTTACTGTAAAACATTACTGCAGTGTTCCTCACCTGGCTTACAGTAAAATGTCAACTGCAGTGTTCCTCACCTGGCTTACTGTAAAACATTACTGCTATGTTCTTCACCTGGCTTACAGTAAAATGTCAACTGCAGTGTTCCTCACCTGGCTTACTGTAAAAAGCAAAACAAAGGATTGATTACTGTACTTCTATATTGCCCTCAACCCCGTCTTGTGGATTTGGCCATAGGTTCTCATCCACATCACAATGGATGTTTTCATTAGCCAAACATCTTGGGAAGAATCTTCAGGGCATGGTGATGTCATTGCACGTGTCATCCATGGCCTGGAGAAGGGTGGCTTGTTCGTGAGGGCGCCTATTGTTACGGTTTTCTAGGTGTGAAGGAGAGTCGGACCAAAATGCAGCGTGTAGATTGCGATCCATGTTTAATGAACGAACGAAAAACACGAATCAATAACAAACACTACAAAACAAAGAACTTAACGAAAACCAAAACAGCCTATACTTGTGTAAACTAACACTGAGACTGAGCCAGGAACAACGACACATAGGACAATCACCCACAACAAACTCAAAGAATATGGCTGCCTAAATATGGTTCCCAATCAGAGACAACGATAAACACCTGCCTCTGATTGAGAACCACTCCAGACAGCCATAGACTTTGCTAGATAACCCCACTAGCTACAATCCCAATACATACACACCAAAACCCCAAGACAAAACACACCACAATACAAAAACCCCATGCCACACCCTGGCCTGACCCAATACATGAAGAAAAACACAAAATACTTAGACCAGGGCGTGACACCTATCATATACCTTCCACCTCCATGTGGAGAAAAATTCCTCAATCGTGTTAAGGAAAGGAGAGTATGGGGGTAAGTACAGGGTGGTAAATTGTGGTTGGGCCTGAAACCAAGCTTGCACCATTTGAGCATGGTGGAACCTGACATTATCCCACACAATGGCATAGGTCATGTCATCAACTCTACAGACCTGATTTAGCTCATCAAGGAAGGTTATATTCGAACAGCGAATCATGTGGCTGCCTGCAACTCAATATGTAGATTATTAGATGTTGTTCGACCAAACATTAGAACAGGCAAGATGAGTAATCTAAGCAACTTTGACACACATGGTGATTCCAGCATCTCAGAAACAGCTGCCCTCCTGGGATTTTTACGCACTACATTCTCTAGAGTTGACAGTGAGCGGCATTTCTGTGGGCAAAAACACCTTGTTAATGAGAGAGGTCAGAGGAGAATGTCCAGACTCACTCAAGCTAACAGAAAGGCCACAAATGCTCAAATAACAGCTGTTTAAAACAGTGGTGTACAGATTGGCACCTCTTAACGTACAACACCATGAATAATTCAGGCTGTTGTGGAGGCAAAAGGGGGTCCTACCAGGTACTAGATAGGTGTACCTAATAAAGTGGCCGGTGAGTGTACAGTAATGTCAAATCTGAAAACATGGTCTGGAAACGTGGTACATGGGACGATAGAAACAGTGTCTGATAAAGAATGATGATGAAACATTACATCCATAGATAATGTAGTCCAATTGGTTCATGTTCCATGGAAATTGGTGTCAATGGATCTCGTTATCCTGAAACTTTCATGATCTAAACATGGAATGTTGTTAGTCAGTTTCCATAAAACTCTGCATTAAGAGTAACGCAACAGTCACTTATCATTTTGACCAGTCGTATCAATTGATAGTTAGATCATTGTAATGAAATGAATAGACAGTCATTTCAGATGTAATGTGTGAATTGACAGTCATCTCAGATGTAATGTGTGAATAGACAGTCATCTCAGATGTAGTGTGTGAATAGACAGTCATCTCAGATGTAATGTGTGAATAGACAGTCATCTCAGATGTAATGTGTGAATAGACAGTCATCTCAGATGTAATGTGTGAATAGAAAGTCATCTCAGATATAATGTGTGAATAGAAAGTCATCTCAGATGTAATGTGTGAATAGAAAGTCATCTCAGATGTAATGTGTGAATAGACAGTCATCTCAGATGTAGTGTGTGAATAGACAGTCATTTCAGATGTAATGTGTGAATAGACAGTCATCTCAGATGTAATGTGTGAATAGACAGTCATCTCAGATGTAGTGTGTGAATAGACAGTCATCTCAGATGTAATGTGTGAATAGACAGTCATCTCAGATGTAATGTGTGAATAGACAGTCATCTCAGATGTAATGTGTGAATAGACAGTCATCTCAGATGTAATGTGTGAATAGACAGTCATCTCAGATGTAATGTGTGAATAGACAGTCATCTCAGATGTAGTGTGTGAATAGACAGTCATCTCAGATGTAGTGTGTGAATAGACAGTCATCTCAGATGTAATGTGTGAATAGACAGTCATCTCAGATGTAATGTGTGAATAGACAGTCATCTCAGATGTAATGTGTGAATAGACAGTCATCTCAGATGTAATGTGTGAATAGACAGTCATCTCAGATGTAATGTGTGAATAGACAGTCATCTCAGATGTAATGTGTGAATAGACAGTTATCTCAGATGTAATGTGTGAATAGACAGTCATCTCAGATGTAATGTGTGAATAGACAGTCATCTCAGATGTAATGTGTGAATAGACAGTCATCTCAGATGTAATGTGTGAATAGACAGTCATCTCAGATGTAGTGTGTGAATAGACAGTCATCTCAGATGTAGTGTGTGAATAGACAGTCATCTCAGATGTAATGTGTGAATAGACAGTCATCTCAGATGTAATGTGTGAATAGACAGTCATCTCAGATGTAATGTGTGAATAGACAGTCATCTCAGATGTAATGTGTGAATAGACAGTCATCTCAGATGTAATGTGTGAATAGACAGTCATCTCAGATGTAATGTGTGAATAGACAGTTATCTCAGATGTAATGTGTGAATAGACAGTCATCTCAGATGTAATGTGTGAATAGACAGTCATCTCAGATGTAATGTGTGAATAGACAGTCATCTCAGATGTAATGTGTGAATAGACAGTCATCTCAGATGTAATGTGTGAATAGACAGTCATCTCAGATGTAATGTGTGAATAGACAGTCATCTCAGATGTAATGTGTGAATAGACAGTCATCTCAGATGTAATGTGTGAATAGACAGTCATCTCAGATGTAGTGTGTGAATAGACAGTCATCTCAGATGTAATGTGTGAATAGACAGTCATCTCAGATGTAATGTGTGAATAGACAGTCATCTCAGATGTAATGTGTGAATAGACAGTCATCTCAGATGTAATGTGTGAATAGACAGTCATCTCAGATGTAATGTGTGAATAGACAGTCATCTCAGATGTAATGTGTGAATAGACAGTCATCTCAGATGTAATGTGTGAATAGACAGTCATCTCAGATGTAATGTGTGAATAGACAGTCATCTCAGATGTAGTGTGTGAATAGACAGTCATCTCAGATGTAATGTGTGAATAGACAGTCATCTCAGATGTAATGTGTGAATAGACAGTCATCTCAGATGTAATGTGTGAATAGACAGTCATCTCAGATGTAATGTGTGAATAGACAGTCATCTCAGATGTAATGTGTGAATAGACAGTTATCTCAGATGTAATGTGTGACTAGACAGTCATCTCAGATGTAATGTGTGAATAGACAGTCATCTCAGATGTAATGTGTGAATAGACAGTTATCTCAGATGTAATGTGTGAATAGACAGTCATCTCAGATGTAGTGTGTGAATAGACAGTCATCTCAGATGTAATGTGTGAATAGACAGTCATCTCAGATGTAATGTGTGAATAGACAGTCATTTCAGATGTAATGTGTGAATAGACAGTCATCTCAGATGTAATGTGTGAATAGACAGTCATCTCAGATGTAATGTGTGAATAGACAGTCATCTCAGATGTAATGTGTGAATAGACAGTCATCTCAGATGTAATGTGTGAATAGACAGTCATCTCAGATGTAATGTGTGAATAGACAGTCATCTCAGATGTAATGTGTGAATAGACAGTCATCTCAGATGTAATGTGTGAATAGACAGTCATCTCAGATGTAGTGTGTGAATAGACAGTCATCTCAGATGTAATGTGTGACTAGACAGTCATCTCAGATGTAATGTGTGAATAGACAGTCATCTCAGATGTAATGTGTGAATAGACAGTCATCTCAGATGTAATGTGTGAATAGACAGTCATCTCAGATGTAATGTGTGAATAGACAGTCATCTCAGATGTAATGTGTGACTAGACAGTCATCTCAGATGTAATGTGTGAATAGACAGTCATCTCAGATGTAATGTGTGAATAGACAGTCATCTCAGATGTAATGTGTGACTAGACAGTCATCTCAGATGTAATGTGTGAATAGACAGTCATCTCAGATGTAATGTGTGAATAGACAGTCATCTCAGATGTAATGTGTGAATAGACAGTCATCTCAGATGTAGTGTGTGAATAGACAGTCATCTCAGATGTAATGTGTGAATAGACAGTCATCTCAGATGTAATGTGTGACTAGACAGTCATCTCAGATGTAATGTGTGAATAGACAGTCATCTCAGATGTAATGTGTGAATTGACAGTCATCTCAGATGTAATGTGTGAATAGACAGTCATCTCAGATGTAATGTGTGAATAGACAGTCATCTCAGATGTAATGTGTGAATAGACAGTCATCTCAGATGTAATGTGTGAATTGCATTTTGAAATGGTAATACTTTGATGTTAAGTGGTGTCATTTTGAACAGGTGATTTTAGTTCAATGAACAAATGATCTTAGCTTTATGTGTATTGTATCCAAGCAATTGGAAAAAGTGTTAGAGTTTTGAAAAATTTGCATTTTGATCATTGGTTGTGAGTTTTGTGTCTAGAGTTGTGAAAAATGACACCAAGGTCCCGAAATTAGTGCCAAAGTGATTGTAAAAAACTGTAATTCCTCTGACAAACACAGCAAATAGTAATTGACTAGTTCTCTGATGAGATCCCTTGAAATTCCTCTCAAATGGAACAGTTTATTTTCACAATGGTGCACTTTCACCAAAGAAACACACAACAAATGATTAAAACCCCACCATTAATTGATTTTCTAGCTGGGTTGGTATATTTACATTGACCAATCTGTTCATCAGTTCACGTTCAGAGACATTGTTTATAATAAAATCAAAGCATATATCTAGGAATGACGTCCTGTAATCTGGAGATGTCTGCACACAAGGACGCAGCAACGTCAATGTTGCTTGTGAACACATTAAAGCAGTGGGTTAAGACTGAGCACATATCAGATTGCCACAACAGCATTGGAAATATAATTTGATTTAGAGCATCGACTGCACCGGCAGTTAGAGAGTCAAGCAGCAGGTTGACAATGTATTGCCTTATCTTCCCCGGTATTCCCTGTAGCAGACAGAGAACAGCCCAGTATACAGTAATGTGAGGCTACGGGGGAAGGAGAAAGTCATTGGGCATAGCTTCAGTATCCAGGGAGAAAATGAAAATGCAACAATCATCATTGGAAAGCGTGTGAGTCATTACCTGAGTAATGACTAGGAGGTCAGGACCAGTAGAAAGATCAACTCACACACATTGAGATCCTCTCTCAATCTCTCTCTCTCTCTGTCAACCTGTGTTCCAATCCTGTGTTCATTCATTCCCTAGATGGGCCCTGGTCAACAGTAGAACACTAGGGAGTAGGTTGCCATTTGATATGTGTTCTAGAGTCATTTTCACATTGCACAAGGATCTTTCACTGATTGTTAGGAGTCATTACTTTCACTGGGTGAGACCTGTCACCCTTATCTAATTAAAAATCCTTTTGCCTTAATGATTTCTTTAAGCCAATGTGCTTTTGCATATTGATATCACAACACTGGGACATTGTGTAGGGGATATATATATATTCATAAATTCTCTGCATGGGGGATGCTTTTCTCAATGATTATATTCATATATTCAAATGTTACTTTTTTCTCCACAATGCATTGGGGTTGCCAGATTGGTTCTTATTTTGTGGCCATCCACAGGTTTGCTAATATGTTTTACACATTGCTCACTGAAGACATTCATTTCAATAGACAATGTAGTGATTGAAAACCTCTGTGGTGTTCTTCCAGGTCAGTACTAAATGAGCTGGACCCAGTGGGAACACAGAGAGGCTGTAGGTGGAGCAGAGAGCTGGACCCAGTGTGAACACAGAGAGGCTGTAGGTGGAGCAGAGAGCTGGACACAGTGTGAACACAGAGAGGCTGTAGGTGGAGCAGAGAGCTGGACACAGTGTGAACACAGAGAGGCTGTAGGTGGAGCAGAGAGCTGGACACAGTGTGAACACAGAGAGGCTGTAGGTGGAGCAGTGAGCTGGACACAGTGTGAACACAGAGAGGCTGTAGGTGGAGCAGTGAGCTGGACACAGTGTGAACACAGAGAGGCTGTAGGTGGAGCAGAGAGCTGGACACAGTGTGAACACAGAGAGGCTGTAGGTGGAGCAGAGAGCTGGACACAGTGTGAACACAGAGAGGCTGTAGGTGGAGCAGTGAGCTGGACACAGTGTGAACACAGAGAGGCTGTAGGTGGAGCAGTGAGCTGGACACAGTGTGAACACAGAGAGGCTGTAGGTGGAGCAGAGAGCTGGACACAGTGTGAACACAGAGAGGCTGTAGGTGGAGCAGAGAGCTGGACACAGTGAGAACACAGAGAGGCTGTAGGTGGAGCAGAGAGCTGGACACAGTGTGAACACAGAGAGGCTGTAGGTGGAGCAGAGAGCTGGACACAGTGTGAACACAGAGAGGCTGTAGGTGGAGCAGAGAGCTGGACACAGTGTGAACACAGAGAGGCTGTAGGTGGAGCAGAGAGCTGGACACAGTGTGAACACAGAGAGGCTGTAGGTGGAGCAGAGAGCTGGACACAGTGTGAACACAGAGAGGCTGTAGGTGGAGCAGAGAGCTGGACACAGTGTGAACACAGAGAGGCTGTAGGTGGAGCAGAGAGCTGGACACAGTGTGAACACAGAGAGGCTGTAGGTGGAGCAGAGAGCTGGACACAGTGTGAACACAGAGAGGCTGTAGGTGGAGCAGAGAGCTGGACACAGTGTGAACACAGAGAGGCTGTAGGTGGAGCAGAGAGCTGGACACAGTGAGAACACAGAGAGGCTGTAGGTGGAGCAGAGAGCTGGACACAGTGTGAACACAGAGAGGCTGTAGGTGGAGCAGAGAGCTGGACACAGTGTGAACACAGAGAGGCTGTAGGTGGAGCAGAGAGCTGGACACAGTGTGAACACAGAGAGGCTGTAGGTGGAGCAGAGAGCTGGACACAGTGTGAACACAGAGAGGCTGTAGGTGGAGCAGAGAGCTGGACACAGTGTGAACACAGAGAGGCTGTAGGTGGAGCAGAGAGCTGGACCCAGTGTGAACACAGAGAGGCTGTAGGTGGAGCAGAGAGCTGGACACAGTGGGAACACAGAGAGGCTGTAGGTGGAGCAGAGAGCTGGACCCAGTGTGAACACAGAGAGGCTGTAGGTGGAGCAGAGAGCTGGACACAGTGTGAACACAGAGAGGCTGTAGGTGGAGCAGAGAGCTGGACACAGTGTGAACACAGAGAGGCTGTAGGTGGAGCAGAGAGCTGGACACAGTGTGAACACAGAGAGGCTGTAGGTGGAGCAGAGAGCTGGACCCAGTGTGAACACAGAGAGGCTGTAGGTGGAGCAGAGAGCTGGACACAGTGTGAACACAGAGAGGCTGTAGGTGGAGCAGAGAGCTGGACACAGTGAGAACACAGAGAGGCTGTAGGTGGAGCAGAGAGCTGGACACAGTGTGAACACAGAGAGGCTGTAGGTGGAGCAGAGAGCTGGACACAGTGTGAACACAGAGAGGCTGTAGGTGGAGCAGAGAGCTGGACACAGTGTGAACACAGAGAGGCTGTAGGTGGAGCAGAGAGCTGGACACAGTGTGAACACAGAGAGGCTGTAGGTGGAGCAGAGAGCTGGACACAGTGTGAACACAGAGAGGCTGTAGGTGGAGCAGAGAGCTGGACACAGTGTGAACACAGAGAGGCTGTAGGTAGAGCAGAGAGCTGGACACAGTGTGAACACAGAGAGGCTGTAGGTGGAGCAGAGAGCTGGACACAGTGTGAACACAGAGAGGCTGTAGGTGGAGCAGAGAGCTGGACACAGTGTGAACACAGAGAGGCTGTAGGTGGAGCAGAGAGCTGGACACAGTGAGAACACAGAGAGGCTGTAGGTGGAGCAGAGAGCTGGACACAGTGTGAACACAGAGAGGCTGTAGGTGGAGCAGAGAGCTGGACACAGTGTGAACACAGAGAGGCTGTAGGTGGAGCAGAGAGCTGGACACAGTGGGAACACAGAGAGGCTGTAGGTGGAGCAGAGAGCTGGACACAGTGTGAACACAGAGAGGCTGTAGGTGGAGCAGAGAGCTGGACACAGTGTGAACACAGAGAGGCTGTAGGTGGAGCAGAGAGCTGGACACAGTGTGAACACAGAGAGGCTGTAGGTGGAGCAGAGAGCTGGACACAGTGTGAACACAGAGAGGCTGTAGGTGGAGCAGAGAGCTGGACACAGTGAGAACACAGAGAGGCTGTAGGTGGAGCAGAGAGCTGGACACAGTGTGAACACAGAGAGGCTGTAGGTGGAGCAGAGAGCTGGACACAGTGTGAACACAGAGAGGCTGTAGGTGGAGCAGAGAGCTGGACACAGTGTGAACACAGAGAGGCTTTAGGTGGAGCAGAGAGCTGGACACAGTGTGAACACAGAGAGGCTGTAGGTGGAGCAGGGAGCTGGACACAGTGTGAACACAGAGAGGCTGTAGGTGGAGCAGAGAGCTGGACACAGTGGGAACACAGAGAGGCTGTAGGTGGAGCAGAGAGCTGGACACAGTGGGAACACAGAGAGGCTGTAGGTGGAGCAGAGAGCTGGACACAGTGTGAACACAGAGAGGCTGTAGGTAGAGCAGAGAGCTGGACACAGTGGGAACACAGAGAGGCTGTAGGTGGAGCAGAGAGCTGGACACAGTGTGAACACAGAGAGGCTGTAGGTAGAGCAGAGAGCTGGACACAGCGTGAACACAGAGAGGCTGTAGGTGGAGCAGAGAGCTGGACACAGTGTGAACACAGAGAGGCTGTAGGTGGAGCAGAGAGCTGGACACAGTGTGAACACAGAGAGGCTGTAGGTGGAGCAGAGAGCTGGACACAGTGTGAACACAGAGAGGCTGTAGGTGGAGCAGAGAGCTGGACACAGTGGGAACACAGAGAGGCTGTAGGTGGAGCAGAGAGCTGGACGGCGTTGGAGCCAACCGTAACAGGCGGTGGGAGGAGTTTAGAGAAACACGTTACAAAAGATGTCAGAGGGTGGAATTCACTTTTCACTTTACATTTTTTTAATTTATGAGCACATTTTTGTATGGTCTGCATCTTTGAAGTAGACTACTGACACTTGAAGGTAGCTTTAATGATTATACAATCTTGGTTTGGTCATTCATAATTTAAAATGTTTAATACATTTATTAAATGTATTAATACATTAATTTATGAATAAATTAAATTCTATCCAATTACATTGGATTTGAATCAGTTTTAGCAGTGGTGTAAAGTACTTTAGTAAAAATACTTTAAAGTGCTACTTTAGTAAGTTCGTTGTTTTGAAGTATCTGTAATTGACTTTACTATTGTCACGTTCGTTGAATGGAGGAGACCAAGGCGCAGCGTGATATGAATACACGTTACTTTTAATAAAGACGGACACTAAACAAACTATACAAAATAACAAAACGACCGTGAAGCTATAATCTAAATGTACAGTCAACTAGACATAGACATTAACCCACAAATTACACAAACAATATGGCTGCCTAAATATGGTTCCCAATCAGAGACAACGATAAACACCTGCCTCTAATTGAGAACCAATCTAGACAACCATTGAGATACATAACACCTAGACTAGTAAACACCCATAGACATGCAAAACCCCTAGACAGGGCCAAAACACATACATCACCCATGTCACACCCTGACCTAACCAAAATAATAAAGAAAACAAAGAATACTAAGGTCAGGGCGTGACAACTATTTATAATTTTGGCAACTTTTACTACACTACATTCATAAACAAAATAATGTACTTTTTACTCCATACATTTCCCTGATACACAAAAGTACTCATTACATTTTGACAGGAAAATGGTCCAATTCACACACTTATCAAGAGAATATCCTTGGTCATCCCTACTGCCTCTGATCTGGCGGACTCACTAAACACACATGCTTTGTTTGTAAATTATGTCTTGGAGTGTTGAAGTGTTGAAGTGTTGGAGTGTTGGAGTGTTGGAGTGTTGGTGTTGGAGTGTTGGAGTGTGCCCCTGTCTATCTGGCAATACAATAAAAAAAACAAGACATTTTTCTGTCTGTTTTGCTTAATATAATGAATTTGAAATTATTTATACTTTTACTTTTACTTTTGATACTTAAGTATATTTAAAACCAAATATTTTTATATTATATACTTTTACACAAGTAATATTTTACTGGGTGACTTTCACTTTTACTTGAGTCATTTTCTATTAAGTTATCTTTACATTTACTACAGTATTACTATTGAGTACTTTTTCCACCACTGAGTTTTAGCCAGTTCTATTGGATGCTGTTGTAAATGATGTGTTTCCTGTTTTACAGAGCCTCTCCTGGATGACTTCCTGCTGACATACCTGGTGTTCATGTCAACCAGTGATCTGTGTCAGGCTCTCCTGGGACAATATCCTTTTACTTCAGGCTGTGGTGGTCACCTGTAGAATATAGTACACCACCCTAACCTCTAGACTACAGTACACATCCCTTACCTCTAAACTACAGTACCTTACCTCCAGACTACAGTACACCACTCTTACCTCTGAACTACAGTACCTTACCTCTAAACTACAGTACCTTACCTCCAGACTACAGTACCTTACCTCCAGACTACAGTACACCACTCGTACCTCTAGACTACAGTAAACCACCCTTACCTCTAGACTACAGTACACCACCATTACCTCTAGACTACATTACCTTACCTCCAGACTACAGTACCTTACCTCCAGACTACAGTACCTTACCTCCAGACTACAGTAAACCACCCTTACCTCTAGACTACAGAACCTTACCTCTGAACTACAGTACATCACCCTTACCTCTAGACTACAGTAAACCACCCTTACCTCTAGACTACAGTAAACCACCCTTACCTCTAGACTACAGAACCTTACCTCTAAACTACAGTACACCATCCTTACCTCTAGACTACAGTAAACCACCCTTACCTCTAGACTACAGAACCTTACCTCTAAATTACAGTACACCACCCTTACCTCTAAGCTACAGTACACAACCCTTACCTCTAAACTACAGTACCTTACCTCCAGACTACAGTACACCACTCTTACCTCTGAACTACAGTACACCACCCTTACCTCTAGACTACAGAACCTTACCTCTAAACTACAGTACCTTACCTCCAGACTACAGTACCTTACCTCTAGACTACAGTACCTTACCTCTAGACTACAGAACCTTACCTCTAAACTACAGTACACCATCCTTACCTCTAGACTACAGTAAACCACCCTTACCTCTAGACTACAGAACCTTACCTCTAAATTACAGTACACCACCCTTACCTCTAAGCTACAGTACACAACCCTTACCTCTAAACTACAGTACCTTACCTCCAGACTACAGTACACCACTCTTACCTCTGAACTACAGTACACCACCCTTACCTCTAGACTACAGAACCTTACCTCTAAACTACAGAACCTTACCTCTAGACTACAGTACCTTACCTCTAGACTACAGAACCTTACCTCTAGACTACATAACCTTACCTCTAGACTACAGTACCTTACCTCTAGACTTCAGTACCTTAGCTCTAGACTACAGTACCTTAGCTCTAGACTACAGTACCTTAGCTCTAGACTACAGTACCTTACCTCTAAACTACAGTATACCACCCTTACCTCTAGACTACAGAACCTTACCTCTAAACTACAGTACCTTACCTCCAGACTACAGTACCTTACCTCTAGACTACAGTACCTTACCTCTAGACTACAGTACCTTACCTCTAGACTTCAGTACCTTACCTCTAGACTACAGTACCTTAGCTCTAGACTACAGTACCTTAGCTCTAGACTACATAACCTTACCTCTAAACTACAGTACCTTACCTCTAGACTACAGTACCTTACCTCTAGACTTCAGTACCTTAGCTCTAGACTACAGTACCTTAGCTCTAGACTACAGTACCTTAGCTCTAGACTACATAACCTTACCTCTAAACTACAGTACCTTACCTCTAGACTACAGTACCTTACCTCTAGACTACAGTACACCACCCACCTCTAAAGTTACTGACTGTACTACACACACACACACACACAGACACACACACACACACACACACACACACACACACACACACACACACACACACCTCACCCTTAAACCCACTACACACATACACCTCCAACTTGGAAAAATTAAAAATAGTGGTGTTGATCCTGTTGGCCAAGCTAATGTCAATACACACAAAGCCTACTGAGAGTCCTCTCTCCTGCTGTGCTGATGCCTTAACTCACGAAGCCCACCTATTGTTCTAAGAGACATCACCGGGGGAAAGAGGAAGGGAAGGAGGTTCTGGACAGGAAACGTCAGGTCCTGCACCTGGTGACACAGTGGACAACACTGTACAGGGACTTCTTACGAGAAGACGAGCATGTTAAACTCTTCATGAAGGTATGCTGGAGCGAGGGAGGAGAAGAAGAAGGGATATTATAGCCTGTTTCCAGATCTGTTGTGCTTTCTTTCAAACTCCTCTAGTCATTTATAAGGAGTTGGCAAGACAAATGTGGGGCCAGGCTAAGGATATGGGACAGTGAGATGACCCTAAAATAAGTGATATCATGATGATACGGGAGGGTGAAAACAGACATTAGATGTCTTTGTGTTTCAGACATTGTATCGTTTCCTCCTGGATGACCTGTATGAGTATCCAACTCTAGAGAAGGAGCAGAAGGACCTGCAGAAACTCCTGCGGCTGCATCGCAGACAGTGAGTGGCCATAGAAACTGAATAATAGAATAATATGATGAATTAGTTACACTACATGACCAAAAGTATGTGGACACCTGCTCGTCGAACATCTCATTACAGAATCATGGGCATTAAAATGGAGTTGCCTGCCCCCCCCCCCCTTTGCTGCTATAAAAGCTTCCAGGCTTTCCACTAGATGTCGGAACATAGCTTGCTTCCATTCAGCCACACAATCATTAGTGAGGTCGGGCACTGATGCTGAGCGATTAGGCCTGGCTCACAGTCGGCGTTCCAATTCTTCTGAAAGGTGTTCGATGGGTTGAAGTCAGGGCTCTGTGCAGGCCAGTCAAGTTCTTCCACACCAATCTCGACAAACCATTTCTGTTTGGACCTCGCTTCGTGCATTGGGGCATTGTCATGTTGAAACAGGAAAGGGCCTTCCCCAAATCGTTGCCACAAAGTTGGAAGCACAGTATCGTCTAGAATGTCATTCTATAATGTAGCGTTAAGATTATCCTTCATTGGAACTAAGTGGCCTAGCCTGAACCATGCAAAACAGCCCCAGACCATTATTTGTCCTCCACCAAACTTTACAGTTGACACTATGCATTCGGGCAGGTAGGGTTCTCCTGGAATCCGCCAAATACAGATTACTGTCGGACTGCCAGATGGTGAAGCTTGATTCATCACTCCAGAGAACGTGTTTCCACTTCTCCAGAGTCCAATGGTGGCAAGCTTTTCACCACTCCAGCCGATGCTTGGCATTGCACATGGTGATGTTAGGCTTGTGTGCAGCTGCTTGGCCATGATAACCCATTTCATGAAGCTCCCGACGACCAGTTCTTGTGCTGACATTGCTTCCAGAGGCAGTTCGGAACTCAGTGGTGAGTGTTGCATTCGAGGACAGACAATTTTTAAGAGCTACTGTCATGGCCATCAAAAGAAGTGGACCAAAGTGCAGCGTGGTGAGCGTACATTTTCCTTTTATTTAAAATGTCGCCAACAAACGAAGAAACAACCGTGAAGCTTACAGGGCTATAGTGCCACTAACAAAAGTCAACTTCCCACAATGACAGAAGGGAAAAAGGCTGCCTAAGTATGATTCCCAATCAGAGACAACAATAGACAGCTGTCCCTGATTGAGAACCATACCCGGCCAAAACATAAATACAAAAACATAGAAAACAGAACATAGAATGCCCACCCAAATCACACCCTGACCAAACCAAATAGAGACATAAAAAGGCTCTCTAAGGTCAGGGCGTGACAGCTACGCGTTCTGTGAGGTTGTATGGCCTACCACTTCGCGGCTGAGCCATTGTTGCTCCTAGATGTTTCCACTTCACAATAACAGCAAGTTATTGCAAGCAAGTCAACAGCAGTTGACCAGGGCAGCTCTAGCAGGGCATACATTTTAACTAACTGACTTGTTAGAATGGTGTCATCCTATGACGGCCCCATGTTGAGCTCTTCAGTAAGGTATTTCTACTGCCAATGTTTGTCTATGGAAATGGCTGCGTGCTCAATTTTATACACTTGTCAGCAACAGGTGTGGCTGAAATAGCTGAATGCACTAATTTGAAGGGGTGTCCACATACTTTTGTAAATATAGTGTATTTATGTGTAATGTACGCGTGGATTATTTCTCCTAAGTGTGTATTCCAAACATGTAGCTGATAAACAGGAAATGTGACTTTGTGTGCATATCAAATGGCACCATTTTCCCTGTATAGTGCACTAATTCTGACCAAAGCCCTATAGGCCTATCACCCTACTCCCTATTGGCCTGTAAAGGGGTTGTGTTGTTGTACTGTTTGGGGAGTGTGTTGTACTGTTTTGGGCTGCGTTGTTGTACTGTTTCGGGCTATGTTGTTGTACTGTTTGGGGCTATGTTGTTATACTGTTTGGGGCTGTGTTGTTGTACTGTTTGGGGCTGTGTTGTTGTGCTGTTTGGGGCTGTGTTGTTGTGCTGTTTGGGGCTGTGTTGTTGTGCTGTTTGGGGCTGTGTTGTTGTCCCTGTTTGGGGATGTGTTGTTGTCCCTGTTTGGGGCTGCGTCGTTGTACTGTTTGGGGCTATGTTGTTTAACTGTTTGGGGCTATGTTGTTGTACTGTTTGGGGCTGTGTTGTTGTACTGTTTGGGGCTGTGTTGTTGTGCTGTTTGGCGCTGTGTTGTTTTCCTGTTTGGGGCTGTGTTGTTTTCCTGTTTGGGGCTGTGTTGTTGTCCCGTTTGGGGCTATGTTGTTGTCCAATTTGGGGCTGTGTTATTGTGTTGTTTGGGGCTGTTTTGTTGTGCTGTTTGGGGTTGTGTTGTTGTCCTGTTTGGAGCTGTGTTGTTGTCCCTGTTTGGAGTTGTGTTGTTGTCCCTGTTTGGAGCTGTGTTGTTGTCCCTGTTTGGGGCTGTGTTGGTGTCCCTGTTTGGGGCTGTGTTGGTGTCCCTGCTTGGGGCTATGTTGTTGTCCCTGTTTTGGGCTGTGTTGTTGTCCTGTTTGGGGCTGTGTCGTTGTCCTGTTGGAGTATGTGTTGTTGTGCTGTTGGGGTCTCAGACCCCTGAGACAGAGGGAGAGGAACTCAGAGACACGTAGGAAGAATATCTGGGAAAGCACAAGTTGTGACAGAGAGGCCTGTTGTTTCATTTCTACTGTTGGTTCTCTTATTGCCAATAGCGTTGAGGATTCCTTCCTTGTTGACAAACGCACACATCCAAGAACACCCAGAATATAGAACATGGTGTCCATCGAGTGGAACACATCCCATGTCAACCCTCCTCCCTTCCTTCTCCTCACCTACTCCCTCCCAACCAAATTCACATAGAAATGTGAGTTATAGATCTGTTTTTATAATTGAAAGCAAGTCTAAGGGGTGGTAAATCATTTCTATGCTTCCCGTTCATGAGATTAGTTTCCGCGTCTTACTTTGGGTTTTGTACAGCAGCTTCAAACAGCTGAAAATACTATCTTTTTGGTCATTGAAATATATTCACAGCGGTTTAGATGGTACAATGATTCTCTACACTATACATCGCTTGTTTTGTCACAAACTGAAATTAGGGAAACTATTTGAATGTTAGCAACCAGGAAATGGTGGACCGATTTCTACATATTGCACCTTTAATCAGGACCATGACTCATGTCACCTAACCTTGACTAATCTAGTTGATGTAAAATCACTACCAGGTTACTAGTTGATTGATGTAAAATCACAGTAATACCAGGTTACTAGTTGATTTATGTAAAATCACAGTACTACCAGGTTACTAGTTGATTGATGTAAAATCACAGTACTACCAGGTTACTAGTTGATTGATGTAAAATCACAGTACTACCAGGTTACTAGTTGATTGATGTAAAATCACAGTAATACCAGGTTACTAGTTGATTGATGTAAAATCACAGTAATACCAGGTTACTAGTTGATTGATGTAAAATCACAGTAATACCAGGTTACTAGTTGATTGATGTAAAATCACAGTACTACCAGGTTACTAGTTGATTGATGTAAAATCACAGTACTACCAGGTTACTAGTTGATTGATGTAAAATCACAGTACTACCAGGTTACTAGTTGATTGATGTAAAATCACAGTAATACCAGGTTACTAGTTGATTGATGTAAAATCACAGTACTACCAGGTTACTAGTTGATTGATGTAAAATCACAGTAATACCAGGTTACTAGTTGATTGATGTAAAATCACAGTAATACCAGGTTACTAGTTGATTGATGTAAAATCACAGTAATACCAGGTTACTAGTTGATTTATGTAAAATCACAGTACTACCAGGTTACTAGTTGATTGATGTAAAATCACAGTACTACCAGGTTACTAGTTGATTGATGTAAAATCACAGTACTACCAGGTTACTAGTTGATTGATGTAAAATCACAGTAATACCAGGTTACTAGTTGATTGATGTAAAATCACAGTAATACCAGGTTACTAGTTGATTGATGTAAAATCACAGTAATACCAGGTTACTAGTTGATTGATGTAAAATCACAGTACTACCAGGTTACTAGTTGATTGATGTAAAATCACAGTAATACCAGGTTACTAGTTGATTGATGTAAAATCACAGTACTACCAGGTTACTAGTTGATTGATGTAAAATCACAGTAATACCAGGTTACTAGTTGATTGATGTAAAATCACAGTAATACCAGGTTACTAGTTGATTGATGTAAAATCACAGTAATACCAGGTTACTAGTTGATTGATGTAAAATCACAGTAATACCAGGTTACTAGTTGACTGATGTAAAATCACAGTAATACCAGGTTACTAGTTGATTGATGTAAAATCACAGTACTACCAGGTTACTAGTTGATTGATGTAAAATCACAGTAATACCAGGTTACTAGTTGATTGATGTAAAATCACAGTAATACCAGGTTACTAGTTGATTGATGTAAAATCACAGTAATACCAGGTTACTAGTTGATTGATGTAAAATCACAGTAATACCAGGTTACTAGTTGATTGATGTAAAATCACAGTACTACCAGGTTACTAGTTGATTGATGTAAAATCACAGTAATACCAGGTTACTAGTTGATATATGTAAAATCACAGTAATACCAGGTTACTAGTTGATTGATGTAAAATCACAGTACTACCAGGTTACTAGTTGATTGATGTAAAATCACAGTAATACCAGGTTACTAGTTGATTGATGTAAAATCACAGTAATACCAGGTTACTAGTTGATTGATGTAAAATCACAGTAATACCAGGTTACTAGTTGATTGATGTAAAATCACAGTAATACCAGGTTACTAGTTGATTGATGTAAAATCACAGTAATACCAGGTTACTAGTTGATTGATGTAAAATCACAGTACTACCAGGTTACTAGTTGATTGATGTAAAATCACAGTAATACCAGGTTACTAGTTGATTGATGTAAAATCACAGTACTACCAGGTTACTAGTTGATTGATGTAAAATCACAGTACTACCAGGTTACTAGTTGATTGATGTAAAATCACAGTAATACCAGGTTACTAGTTGATTGATGTAAAATCACAGTAATACCAGGTTACTAGTTGATTGATGTAAAATCACAGTAATACCAGGTTACTAGTTGATTGATGTAAAATCACAGTACTACCAGGTTACTAGTTGATTGATGTAAAATCACAGTACTACCAGGTTACTAGTTGATTGATGTAAAATCACAGTACTACCAGGTTACTAGTTGATTGATGTAAAATCACAGTAATACCAGGTTACTAGTTGATTGAAACGGTTCAAAACGAGTGTGTGTATTTATTTATTTTTGTCGTTCTTGTCTCATGGTCTAATTGTTTGATTTTGTTTCTCTCTCCAGTACAGCGGAGGAGTATTCACCCCACAGAAAGGTAAGAGGCCAAACTATATGAGATGATTATTCACCCTACAGAAAGGTAAGAGGCCAAACTACATGAGATGACTATTCACCCTACATAAAGGTAAGAGGCCAAACTACATGAGATGAGTATTTACCCTACAGAAAGGTAAGAGGCCAAACTACATGAGATGAGTATTTACCCTACAGAAAGGTAAGAGGCCGAACTGCATGAGATGAGTATTTACCCTACAGAAAGGTAAGAGGCCGAACTGCATGAGATGAGTATTTACCCTACAGAAAGGTAAGAGGTCAAACTACATGAGATGAGTATTTACCCTACAGAAAGGTAAGAGGCCAAACTGCATGAGATGAGTATTCACCCTACAGAAAGGTAAGAGGACAAACTGCATGAGATGAGTATTCACCCTACAGAAAGGTAAGAGGCCAAACTACATGAGATGACTATTCACCCTACAGAAATGTAAGAGGCCAAACTACATGAGATGACTATTCACCCCACAGAAAGGTAAGAGGCCAAACTACATGAGATGAGTATTTACCCTACAGAAAGGTAAGAGGCCAAACTACATGAGATGAGTATTTACCCTACAGAAAGGTAAGAGGCCGAACTGCATGAGATGAGTATTTACCCTACAGAAAGGTAAGAGGCCGAACTGCATGAGATGAGTATTTACCCTACAGAAAGGTAAGAGGCCAAACTACATGAGATGAGTATTTACCCTACAGAAAGGTAAGAGGCCGAACTGCATGCAATTAGTATTCACCCTACAGAAAGGTGAGAGGCCAAACTGCATGAGATGAGTATTCACCCTACAGAAAGGTAAGAGGACAAACTGCATGAGATGAGTATTCACCCTACAGAAAGGTAAGAGGCCAAACTGCATGAGAGTTAATGGAGCTATTATATGACTCACAGGAGGCTGCTGAGAGGAGGACAGCGAATGGAATAGCATCAAACACATGGAAACCATGGAAACCATGTGTTGGATGTTTTTTATTTTTTACATTTTATTTTATTTCACCTTTATTTAACCAGGTAGGCAAGTTGAGAACAAGTTCTTATTTACAACTGCGACCTGGCCAAGATAAAGCAAACTGTACGACACAAACAACAACACAACGTTTCACATGGAATAAACAAGCGTACAGTCAATAACACAATAGAAAAAAGCAAGTCTATATACAGTGTGTGTAAATGGCGTGAGGAGGTAAGGCAATAAATAGGCCATATTAGCGAAATAATTACAATTTAGCAGATTAACACTGTACTTGATATCATTCCACTTATTCCACTCCAGCCATTACCACGAGCCCATCCTCCCTAATTAAGGTGCCACCAACCTCCTATGGTAAGAGTGCGTCATCGTTGGACAGGGTTTCCCAGCTGGTGGCCCACAGGCCATTTTATTTGGCCCCCAAGTTTTGGAGTTAAAACTCCAGCAAATCAGCTGTTTTTTCATTTAGTAAACCTGTTAGAACGTGTTTCCATGCATAATAGAGACACATACATTTATGTGATTGAATACAAATGTAAACCAGGTTTGAAATGATGTTTTAGTAAAATATTATATCTGTTTGGGCTTCTTGTGGTCAATTTGCAGTCTACAAATGATTTGTAATTATGTTCTGGCCCCCTGATCATCTCGTCAAGAAAAATTGGGCCCGTGGCTGAATCTAGTTGAGGATCCCTGTTGTAGGGATGTGTTTACATTTGAATAGCCAGGTTTCCTTAAAGCCTATTTGCAACAGTTTGGGTCATTAAATACTATTGTCCTCTTGTTTCCTGTAGAAACCACAAGAGTCCAAAAGAGTTAGAATGTTTTCTCACACAGTATGAATGTGTTCTGAATTCTCTGTATGTCCCTGCATTTAGAGCAAAGCTCTTTCCCATCAGCTGAGCCTGAAAGAGAACGTGCTCCCGACCAGAGGAACACAAAGGGAGACCAGGGAAGGTGAGTCGATCCTCAAATCTGTCTGCTTCCCAAATGGCACCCTATTCCCTATATAGTGCACCACTTTTGAGCAGGGCTCTATGGCCATTTGGGATGCAGCCCCTGTCTTTGTATTTCTTCTTCCTACATTCCTCCCAGCATGCATTGTTTCCACAGTTTGTGTCGGCTGATGACGTTCTGTATAGAGCATCTCAGAGCCATTCTTTTTAAGGTAGCAAGCACTGTGAGGAGGCAGAGTAACAATGGGAATCCTTGAGGCTGGGCAGAATGAGACTTTTCTGAACAATGAAATTCCCAATGCTTTCATGTTCAATGATGTCAATACATGAGGTGATGCATGTGAATTATGACATCATTGAACATGAAAGCATTGGGAATTTCATTGTTCAGAAAAGTCTCAGTCTGTCCAGCCTCTTCACACGCATCACCTCATGTACCACTTTATGTAGCAGGTTAGCCATTTGAGAACACCCATGAGTTGACCATTCAAATTGCTATGGTCAGTAGCTCCAACTCCATTCTATTCATTCTACTTCTATGGGATAAACAGTGTTCTCTTTCTCTCTGTCTCTCGTTCCTTCCTTCCTTCCTCTCCCTCTCTCCCTCCCTCCTCAGTGTTGTGTCATGTGTACGTGAGCATGGACTCATATCTGAGTGTGAGGAGCCTGGCCAGTGTTGTGGCCCAGGGGCTGCTGCAGGAGGTGGCTGAGAGACTGGATGTCCCCCTGGAGGAGCTCGTCCTGCTGGCTGTCACCTACCCTGGAGGTATCTAATCTAACCCTAACCATACCTAATACAACACAACACACTGGAGGAGCTGGTCCTACTGACTGTCACCTACCCTGGGGGCATCTAATCTAACCCTAACCTAACCATACACAACACACTGGAGGAAATGGTCCTGCTGGCTGTCACCTACCCTGGAGGTAACTAATCTAGTCTAACCCTAACCTAATCATACACAACACACTGGAGGAGCTGGTCCTGCTGACTGTCACCTACCCTGGAGGTAACTAATCTAGTCTAACCCTAACCTAATCATACACAACACACTGGAGGAGCTGGTCCTGCTGGCTGTCACCTGCCGTGGAGGTATCTAATCTAACCCTAACCTAACCATACACAAGACACTGGGGGAGCTGGTCCTGCTGGTTGTCACCTACCGTGGAGGTAACTAACCACAACTTAACACACATGGATTCACCAGAGTTTCAATGGTCTGTCTGTCTGACCGCCTGCTTGTCGAAATCATATCAAATCAAACGGTTTTTGGTCACATACACAGATTTGCAGATGTTACCACAAGTGCAGCGAAATGCTTGTGTTTCTAGCTCCAACTGTGCAGTAGTACCTAACAATACAAAACATACTATAAATAAAAACACAATACACAGAATCCAGAAAAATACAGAGAACTTAAGAAATATCAGAACAAGCAATGTTATATTTGAGATTCTTCAAAGTAACCACCCTTTGCCTTGATGACAGCTTTGCACACTCTTAGCAACCAGCTTCATGAGGTAGTCACCTGGAATGCATTCCAATTAACAGGTGTGTCTTGTTAAAAGTTAATTTGTGGAATTTCTTTCCTTCTTAATGTGTTTGAGCCAATCAGTTATGTTGTGACAAGGTAGGGGGGTATACAGAAGATAGTCCTATTTGGTATAAGACCAAGTCCATATTATGGCAAGCACAGCTCAAATAAGCAAAGAGAAATTACAGCCATCCTTACTTTAAGACATTTAGGTCAGTCAATGCGGAACATTTCAAGAACTTCAAGAAAGCTTCTTCAAGTGCAGTCGCAAAACCATCAAGCACTATGAAGAAACTGGCTCTCATGAGGACCGTCACAGGAAAGGAAGACTCTGAGTTAACTCTGCTGCAGAGGATAAGTTCATTAGAGTTACCAGCACCTCAGATTGCAGCCCAAATAAATACTTCACAGAGTTCAAGTAACAGACACATCTCAACATCAACTGTTCAGAGGAGATCGAGGAGTGAAGGAAACCACTACTAAAATACACCAATAAGAAGAAGAGACTTGCGTGGGCCAAGAAACACGGGCAATGGACATTAGACCAGAGATTGTTCATGTAGAACAGAACCAACCCTACACTGACTGACTCATGTAGAACAGAACCAAACCTACACTGACTGACTACAGTAGAACAGAACCAACCCTACACTGACTGACTACAGTAGAACAGAACCAACCCTACACTGACTGACTCATGTAGAACAGAACCAACTCTACACTGACTGACTCATGTAGAACAGAACCAACCCTACACTGACTGACACATGTAGAACAGAACCAACCCTACACTGACTGACTCCTGTAGAACAGAACCAACCCTACACTGACTGACTCCTGTAGAACAGAACCAACCCTACACTGACTGACTACAGTAGAACAGAACCAACCCTACACTGACTGACTCATGTAGAACAGAACCAACTCTACACTGACTGACTCATGTAGAACAGAACCAACCCTACACTGACTGACACATGTAGAACAGAACCAACCCTACACTGACTGACTCCTGTAGAACAGAACCAACTCTACACTGACTGACTCCTGTAGAACAGAACCAACCCTACACTGACTGACTACTGTAGAACAGAACCAACCTTACACTGACCGACTACTGTAGAACAGAACGAACCTTACACTGACTGACTCCTGTAGAACAGAACCAACCTTACACTGACCGACTACTGTAGAACAGAACCAACCCTACACTGACTGACTCGTGTAGAACAGAACCAACCCTACACTGACTGACTACAGTAGAACAGAACCAACCCTACACTGACTGACTACTGTAGAACAGAACCAACCTTACACTGACTGACACATGTAGAACAGAACCAACCCTACACTGACTGACTACTGTAGAACAGAACCAACCCTACACTGACTGTCTCGTGTAGAACAGAACCAACCCTACACTGACTGACTACAGTAGAACAGAACCAACCCTACACTGACTGACTACAGTAGAACAGAACCAACCCTACACTGACTGACTACTGTAGAACAGAACAAACCTTACACTGACTGACTCATGTAGAACAGAACCAACCCTACACTGACTGACTACTGTAGAACAGAACCAACCCTACACTGACTGTCTCGTGTAGAACAGAACCAACCCTACACTGACTGTCTCGTGTAGAACAGAACCAACCCTACACTGACTGACTACAGTAGAACAGAACCAACCTTACACTGACTGACACATGTAGAACAGAACCAACCCTACACTGACTGACACATGTAGAACAGAACCAACCCTACACTGACTGTCTCGTGTAGAACAGAACCAACCCTACACTGACTGTCTCGTGTAGAACAGAACCAACCCTACACTGACTGTCTCGTGTAGAACAGAACCAACCCTACACTGACTCACTACAGTAGAACAGAACCAACCCTACACTGACTGACTACTGTAGAACAGAACCAACCCTACACTGACTGACTCGTGTAGAACAGAACCAACCCTACACTGACTGACTACAGTAGAACAGAACCAACCCTACACTGACTGACTACTGTAGAATAGAACCAACCCTACACTGACTGTCTCGTGTAGAACAGAACCAACCCTACACTGACTGACTACAGTAGAACAGAACCAACCCGGCACTGGGACACTTATCTACCCCAGATAGCAGGTGTCACGCTGGCTGACATATTTATAATGGCTGTGCTGTGTGTGATGCTTCCTCTCTCCAGAGAAACTCCTCCTGAAGCCTCAGGACAGGCTCTACTCTGATTCGCTGACAGCAGTGGGGAGGCTGCACGTGTGCAGAAAGGACCTGAGTGAAGTCATGGTAGGAATCACAATGAGTCCACTTCAATGCAGTTCCTCAGCAGGCTACAATGTGAATGAATCGAGCAGAGGTGACAGTCCTCAGGCCTCCTATCAAGCTACTTCTGCATTTGGTTTATCACATTATATTCCTGATTCCTACTGCATATGCTTCCAGCCTATATCCCACAGGGTCATATCACACCAGAAAATAACATGTTCTTACATGCCCCAACAGGACATAACATATTCCTTTCTCCTCTCAGAGCCCGTTCACAGACAACGCAGAGCTACAACAGAGGTCAGCTCGCATGCTGAGTATGAACACATGGGACGTGGCTGTCACCCTTACAAACTTTGACTGGAGTGTCTTCAACTCAATACATGAGGTCCGTGACAACATCTTTAGTCCATCACCTACACTATGCATGCGTCCCAGTTGGCACCCGATTCACTATAGTGCACCTTTTTACCAGGGCCCATAGAGCTCTGGTCAAAAGTAGTGCGCTATAAAGGGAATAGGGTGCCATTTAGGATACAGTTAAAGATATTAGTGATTCAAAGCTTTCTACAAGCTCACCCGTGTCCTGTCCTCTCTCTCTCCACTCCAGCAAGAGCTGGTGTACTTCACGTTCAACCGTCATGCCAGCAGTGGCCACACGGTGGCGCTGGAGCTGCTGCTGCAGCGCTGCAATGAGGTACAGCTGTGGGTGATGACAGAAGTCCTGATGTGTCCTACGCTCTGCAACAGAGTCCAGCTCATCAAGAAGTTCATCAAAATCGCTGCCCAGTGAGCTCTCTTCTCTTCTCTTCTCTTCTCTGACACAACATAGTGGGCACCAGCATTTAGAGCAGAGTTGTTACATCCTCAAAATGTGATGTCTTCTTCTACAGAAGTAGAGCAGTATGATTGGTCCATTTCACTAAGGGCCCAATACTTTAACTACAGAACTCTGCACAACACTCTATTATAGTGAGGTCTGCATGGACAGGATGCCCCCTCCTGTGGTTTAGTGAGGAATTACAGTTTGTATTTCTGTATCATCACTGTATGAAGCTGGTGTTAACAGTGTGTCACTCTTTATTTCCTCAGCTGTAAAGCCCAGAGGAACCTCAACTCTTTCTTTGCCATCGTTATGGGTCTGAACACCGCAGCAGTTAGCCGCCTCAGTCAGACCTGGGAGGTCAGTGTTTGTCTGCTTCTGTATGTGACTATCTGTGATGGGATGTCTTTTAAGCTTTTCAGATAAACTGGTCTTGATTGTCTTTTGCCAAGGGACAGTTTGAAATGTACTGTTTAGATCAAAATAGGAGAGAGTTGTCAAACTTTTTGTTGTTGCTTTGAGGATTATTTTATTTTAGATTTATTTGGCACAGGGGAGGGTAGTGTGTTTTTATTGGGCAGAGGGGAGGGTTGTGTGTTTTAATTGGGCACAGAGCAGGGTAGTGCGTTTTTATTGGGCAGAGGGGAGGGTTGTGTGTTTTTATTGGGCAGAGAGGAGGGTTGTGTGTTTTTATTGGGCAGAGGGGAGGGTAGTGTGTTTTTATTGGGCACGGAGGAGGGTAGTGTGTTTTTTATTGGGCACGGAGGAGGGTAGTGTGTTTTTTATTGGGCACGGAGGAGGGTAGTGTGTTTTTATTGGGCACAGAGGAGGTTAGTGTGTTTTTATTGGGCACAGATGAGGGTAGTGTGTTTTTATTGGGCACAGAGGAGGGTCTGGTGTTTTTATTGGGCACAGAGGAGGGTAGTGTGTTTTTATTGTCAGAGGGGAGGGTAGTGTGTTTTTATTGGGCACAGGAGGGTAGTGTGTTTTTATTGGGCAGAGGGGAGGGTAGTGTTTTTTGGGGCGGCACAAAGGAGGGTAGTGTGTTTTTATTGGGCACAGAGGAGAGTAGTGTGTTTTTATTGGGCACAGAGGAGAGTGGTGTGTTTTTATTGGGCACAGAGGAGAGTAGTGTGTTTTTATTGGGCACAGAGGAGGGTAGTGTGTTTTTATTGGGCACAGAGGAGAGTAGTGTGTTTTTATTGGGCACAGAGGAGGGTAGTGTGTTTTTATTGGGCACAGAGGAGGGTAGGGTGTTTTTATTGGGCAGAGGGGAGGGTAGTGTGTTTTTATTGGGCAGAGAGGAGGGTAGTGTGTTTTTATTGGGCAGAGAGGAGGGTAGGGTGTTTTTATTGGGCACAAAGGAGGGTAGTGTGTTTTCATTGGCCACAGAGGAGGGTAGTGTGTTTTTATTGGCCACAGAGGAGGGTAGTAAGTTTTTTCCCTGATTTACATTCACCATTTTGTAGGTTTTACTATATAATGTCTTCCATATAGCCATGTTTCCTCATCTGCTTGCATGCACCTCTCCTATATCAAGGTGTTTTGGTACTTCCCTTATGCACTATGCCTTTCTACACTCTTACTAAACCATAGGTCAATGTAGTCTAACAGTCAACTGTCTAACCTTCCCTCTATTCATAGTGACTATAGTAGTAGATGAATCATATATAGTCTACCACTCAACTGTCTAACCTGCCCTCTATTCATAGTGACTATAGTAGTAGATGAATCATATATAGTCTACCACTCAGCTGTCTAACCTGCCCTCTATTCATAGTGACAGTAGCGGTGGGTGGATGTTTATCCAGATCTGCAAAATGCTAACTAGCAATAATACCACACATAAAATCATTCAAATCTGCACCCAATGTTCAATATAAATCCACTCGATAGAAGAGTAGCTGAGAGACATCATTACTTCATGAAAGAACAGTGAAGACATGAAAGATGCAGCTCAAAAAGCTCCCCTATTGATATTGTTAAGGGACAATACAGTTATCCTACCTAGATTACTGGACCCTACTACACCATAATACAATGAAAAGTTGCATCACTGTTTTCAATTGAGTACAGTTCTACTCTAGGATGTAAACTGAAAATGCCATTTGAATAATGCCGCAAAAGCTGTGTTATTTGAATGTTTCATTCCATGGATCAGTTACGGGTCTACTCTGGACAGATTCTAGAAAAGGCACAGTAGCAGGCCAGTCTGGCTGGATTTTTACTTCTTATGCTGATCATCATTCTCCTAAGTCTTCTTCACGTAGGCCTGTGCTCCCAGCAGGCCCAGTTATTCAGGGAAACTGAACACGCGTTCGGCCTCCTTTCTCATCTATTTCTAGACCTAGAAGCTAACGCCTAAATATAGTCGCAATGTTTCCGTCTGAAAACGCTACTTCAAAAGTCTCCTGTAGGCTACCTGCTCACATCCATCCACTCCACTGTACACCCAGTGTACAAAACATTAGGAACACCTTCCTAGTATTGGGTTGCACCCAAGTTTGCCCTCAGAACAGACTCAATTCGTTGGGGAATGGACTCTACAAGGTGTCCAAAGCGTTCGACAGGGATGCTGACCCATGTTGACTCCAATGCTCCCCGCAGTTGTGTCAAGTTGGCTGGATGTCCTTTGGATGGTAGACCATTCTTGATACACACAGGAAACCGTTGATTGTGAAAACCCAGAAGCATTGCAGTTCTTGACACACAAACTGGTGCGCCTGGCACCTACTACCATACCCTATTTAAAGGCACTTAAATATATTTTGTCTTGCCCATTGACCCTCTGAATGGAACACATACACAATCCATGTCTCAATTGTCTCATGGCTTAAAACTCCTTCTTTAACCTGTCTCCTCCCCTTCATCTACTCTGATTGAAGTGGATTTAACAAGTGACATCAATAAGGGATCATAGCTTTCACCTGGATTCACCTGGTCAGTCTATATCATGGGAAGGGCAGTTCCTATTGTTTTGTACACTCAGTGTAGTTCCAGCATCTTAACTGTGCAACGGCCATTCATCAATGGAAAGAGACATCTGTTACAAAACAGCATAAAGTTGAATGACATTCGTAGATTGCGAGGCCAAGCCTTCGATACTGAGTAAGTCTACAAGGTAGCGGGGATGTATTCTCTGTTAGATAGACATTCTCTACTTGATTGTGGAGTTGAAAACCTTATCCATGATGATAAACGCTCAGTCAGTAAGCAGTATGCATTCATGCATTTCATATTGGTTGTGTGTGGTGCATTGGCACAGAAACCTGTTGGTGGAAAACACAGGAGGTTGGTGGCACCTTAATTGTGGAGGACGGGCTTACGGTAATGGCTGGAGCAGAATTAGTGGGATGGTGTCAAATGCATGATTTCCATGTGTTTGACAACATTCCATGTTCTCCGTTCCTGGCTATTGTTATGAGCCGTCCTCCCCTCAGCAGCCTCCACTGGTGGAAAATTCATTGCAAATATTCTATACAATTATAAGTATAGCATCAAACTGTTAGAAATCTGATTTCCCCTTAGCTGATCATTGTATGCTGCCAGCTCTGATTGTAGTGTAATGAGACAAGCAGGGAGAGTGAGCTCGTCCTTGGTGGTCGACGAACCTTCAACCTTCTGGCCCATATCCCTGCGTGGCATCAACTGTACCACGAACCCTAAACCTTCTGGCCTGTATCCCTGCGTGGCATCAACTGTACCACGAACCCTAAACCTTCTGGCCCGTATCCCTGCGTGGCATCAACTGTACCACGAACCCTAAACCTTCTGGCCCGTATCCCTGCGTGGCATCAACTGTACCACGAACCCTAAACCTTCTGGCCCGTATCCCTGCGTGGCATCAACTGTACCACGAAACCATGCTGAAGTAGCAAAGTGGATATCCACGGTTATAAACACAGGGTCGCTACAGGGATTGTTATTTCTGGTGGTAATAATATTGTATGAGGGAGGAGGGTGTGCACACTGTTTCACAGGACAAGGAGGAGGTCTGAGTCGACCCAGTAAATGTTGTGGCAACTAAACCTGTTTTTCTTTCCATCAGAAAGTTCCAGGAAAATTCAAAAAACTGTTTTTGGAACTGGAGATGTTGACAGTAAGTTCATTATGTTTTATTGTGTAGAGATCCTGTAATAATGAATGGGACTATACATGGAATTATGTGTTGTACGTTTAGTACTAGGAACATATTGGGTCATCTGGTCATTAAATAGGCTACATGTTTTCACTGTTGAGTTAATAAAAGCAGGAGGCTTTATTAATTATCACTAGTTCTGGTCATCTTGGGACATAGTAACAGATGTTAAGGGGTTGTGAGGGCTTCTGTAGTGCACATGTCCGAGTCCCAAAAGGCACCCTATGCCTTACATAGTGCACTCCTTTTGACCTGATCCCTATGGGCCCTGGTCATAAGTATTCACTATATAGGGAAGATGTTGGCATTTGGGACGCAACAGACCACGTTTCTCCCCAAAGACAAGCGTCACACATCACATCTGTCTCAACATGTCTTCACAGGACCCCTCTCTCAACCACAAAGCCTACAGGGACGCTTTCAAGAAGACCAAGACGCCCAAGATCCCTTTCCTTCCTCTGCTACTGAAAGGTGCCTAGACTCAGAAAACACTGCATGTTACTGTCATCACTGCCTCCTGAACCCTGCAGTGATCTGTAATGTTACTGTCATCACTGCCTCCTGAACCCTGCAGTGGTCTGTAATGTTACTGTCATCACTGCCTCCTGAACCCTGCAGTGGTCTGTAATGTTACTGTCATCACCGCCTCCTGAACCCTGCAGTGGTCTGTAATGTTACTGTCATCACTGCCTCCTGAACCCTGCAGTGATCTGTAATGTTACTGTCATCACCGCCTCCTGAACCCTGCAGTGGTCTGTAATGTTACTGTCATCACTGCCTCCTGAACCCTGCAGTGGTCTGTAATGTTACTGTCATCACCGCCTCCTGAACCCTGCAGTGGTCTGTAATGTTACTGTCATCACTGCCTCCTGAACCCTGCAGTGGTCTGTAATGTTACTGTCATCACTGCCTCCTGAACCCTGCAGTGGTCTGTAATGCAGACAGAAATATTGTGAGCTGAACTTAAATCAGAATCGACGAACTAGCACTCAATATTTGAACTCTGCTACATTGTTCCCTTTCTCTTAGATATCACTTTCATTCACGAGGGCAACAAAACGTTTCTCGATAACCTGGTGAATTTTGAAAAGCTGGTAAGTCGCTCCAGTATGACGGAAGGGGTTGAACATGTCAGTGTACCCAGTGTTTCTTCAACTGTAGACAGTCTATAACGCAGAAACCAGGTCATCTAAAATATGTGATGGATGTGTATTTGATGTGTATGGTGTCCATCTCTTCTTGCAGCACATGATAGCCGACACGGTGCGTCTCATCAGACACTGTCAGGAGGATCACATGGGTGGGTGAAGTGTGTGTGTGTGTGTGTGTGGGTCTTACTCTCACACAGTCTTAGATCAGCAATGACCATCAACTTTGATGAGCTATCCTTGAACCTCCATACTCATGTCATTACTTACACACAGTAGACAGGTCACAGTGTTGACTTTCTACAGTCAGCCACTATAACACAGTAGACAGGTCACAGTGTTGACTTTCTACAGTCAGCCACTATAACACAGTAGACAGGTCACAGTGTTGACTTTCTACAGTCATCCACTATAACACAGTAGACAGGTCACAGTGTTGACTTCCTACAGTCAGCCACTATAACACAGTAGACAGGTCACAGTGTTGACTTTCTACAGTCAGCCACTATAACACAGTAGACAGGTCACAGTGTTGACTTTCTACAGTCAGCCACTATAACACAGTAGACAGGTCACAGTGTTGACTTTCTACAGTCAGCCACTATAACACAGTAGACAGGTCACAGTGTTGACTTTCTACAGTCAGCCACTATAACACAGTAGACAGGTCACAGTGTTGACTTTCTACAGTCAGCCACTATAACACAGTAGACAGGTCACAGTGTTGACTTTCTACAGCCAGCCACTATTACACAGTAGACAGGTCACAGTGTTGACTTTCTACAGTTGTTGTACAGTAAAGATGACTCAACTACAGCAGTCAGCAGAATAACAGTATCCAATTAGATCATCAGTTCATCAATAACAACATTATATGTTGCTATAGTAAATTGATTGAGTCATTAATGCTGAGAACCCCCTACGCTACACAGCCACTCACAGTAATGAAGACTGTGTACCAACAACTATCTTCTGTCATGGATAATTCTCTGTGTGTGTGTGTGTGTGTGTGTGTGTGTATTTACTGTGTGGTTTACCTCCTAGGGAACGGGATGCCCCAGAAGAGCAGTCCGGAGGTGCAGGCCTATGTCGACTACCTTCACGTCATTGACAATCAGCAGACTCTGTTTGAACTGTCCCACAGACTGGAACCCCGTGTGTAGACAGACCACATACACTCTCTGAGCCTGCCTCCCTCCACCCCTCGAAGTCAGACCACCAAGGAGAAGGGTACCAACTAGTCTCTGGAAACACCTCTCAGGACTCATAGAGAGACATGGGTTGGCCAACTCTACAGAGCCCAGCTCTAACACACACACACACACACACACACACACACAGGATTCTATTAATCAGCTGCTCACACAGCAGGACTTGATGAGTTGAATTAGGTGGGTTAATGCAGGACTGGAACAAAAGCCAGAGGGTTAGGGTTGGCCAGAGCCAACAGAGAGATGACTGTGTGGCGCTGGCCAACCACTAGATGGCGCCAAAAGGCATACTGGAATACTGAGCAACGATGGAGAAGAGGTAACCAAAGAGCTTCTCAGTTTAACAAATAGATCTGGACCCATATTGATCAAAGGATCCCCGAGTAGGAGTGCTGATCTAGGATTTGTTTAGCCTTTTGGATCATAATGAATGGACAGGGACCTAGATCAGCACTCCTACTCAGTGATGTCCTGGTAGATAAATAGGTGGATAAACTTGGATTGTTGGTCGCAGTGAAAAAAGTAATGCTTCCTATTCTTTCAATGCATTTTTCTGCAAAATGTGGGTACATTGTTGGGGCCCTCCCCCAAAAAGGTGGGTACATTGTTGGGACTCTCCCCCCAAAAAGGTGGTTACATTGTTGGGTCCCTCCCCCAAAAAGGTGGTTACATTGCTGGGGCCCTCCCCCCCAAAAGGCGGTTACATTGTTGGGTCCCTCCCCCAAAAAGATGGGTACATTTCTGGGGCCCTCCCCCAAAAATGTGGGTACATTGCTGGGGCCCTCCCCCAAAAAGGTGGGTACATTGCTGGGACCCTCCCCCAAAAATGTGGGTACATTGCGTTTACCCTCCACTACACCAGTGATCCTACTCTGAGACTCTTTATGAATATGGACCCTGCTTCAGTCACTCTGTATTGATAGCTTCAGGTTGTTGTTATCTGCTTCCAAACAGGTGACCACTTCCTGATTATCTATCTACACACAATGAATGAAAGCATCAACCTTCTGGGGACTTGAACACCAGGACACTACACTTGACAGACCTCCAGTGCATGACCACCACACACTAGACTGCTGTTAAGCTAAATGGATTTAAACAACAATATTGAAAAGTGTGTGTGTGTGTGTGTGTGTGTGTGTGTGTGTGTGTGTGTGTGTGTGTGTGTGTGTGTGTGTGTGTGTGTGTGTTGCATAAATGTCACTTCCAAATACTGAAAAAAAGATCATTCAAAATATTTCAGAGTAAAGTGTGAGGTAATAAAACCTTCCTCGACAGCAGAAGGGTTATGTTACAGCTATAGATAATGTAATAAACCATTCTCAACAGTAGAAGGGTTATGTTACAGTTATAGATAATGTAGTAAACCATTCTCAACAGTAGAAGGGTTTTGTTGCAGTTATAGATAATGTAATAAACCATCCTCAACAGTAGAAGGGTTATGTTACAGCTATAGATAATGTAATAAACCATCCTCAACAGTAGTAGAATGGTTATGTCACAGTTACAGATCATGTAATAAACCATCCTCAACAGTAGAAGGGTTATGTTACAGTTATAGATAATGTAATAAACCATCCTCAACAGTAGAAGGGTTATACTACAGTTACAGATAATGTAATAAACCATCCTCAACAGTAGAAGGGTTATGTTACAGTTATAGATAATGTAATAAACCATTCTCAACAGTAGTAGAAGGGTTATGTCACAGTTATGGACTTAGCTGGTGGACTTAGATGTTTGGTCTTAGCTGTGGACAATCAGAGACGTAGCTTGAGGCATCAGATCCTTTGCCTGTCATGTCTCTGTATCTGCACTATGAAGAAACAGCAATACACCAAGTCAACACTTTTGCCTTTGAACATTCTTGTCCAGTTAAAACGCCTTTGCCTTTTTCTTTCAGTGGCAGTATTAGTTAATCTTATAGAAATGGCTAATAAACTGTACATGTTTATGAGCCATCCACCTGCAGGATGTTGTGTCCTGTTCTAGAGAATCCTCTTGGTGAATGTTTCAGTGGTTTAGAAAAGAGATCAGACCCTGATATAGAGGTTCTTCAGTAGCACCACCAGTTCTCCTGTTGTGGATTCCCCTGATGTGTAATGTGTGTATCACAGAGATGAAACACTTCTCTATCTATGGTGTGTATAGTGTTTTGAGGCAGGTCATGTACTATAGATTCCATCTATATACTGTAGTATGTTGTGCGTTCCCTGGTTGGACATGGAGATTGGAGAAGTATTTATTATTATGATAATAGACTTATTTATTTGCTCGTTGTGCACTACTTTTGACCAGGTAGTGTACTATGTAGGGAATAGGGTATCATTTGTGTCCTTTTTACCTGCCGTGGGGTTCCAATAGGTCAGGACCTGGTCTGCATGATGTGGTAAAGCCATGGATCGACCACCAAGTATAATATGCATGGAACAAAAAGCATTTCCTTGTGAAGTAGTGCTTTTCTACAGGTCGCTACAACGCCCAAATCAGCATGTACTAACAAATATTATTTCAGAAAGGGAAACAAAAGCAATACCAAGTCACTGCTCTTCTCTCTCATCGCTCTTTATGCTTTTCATTTCTTACAGTCATTTTGAAAAGTTAAATAATAAATGAAATGTTTTGTTGTATGAATACAGTGTGTTGAGTTTCTTTGGAAAGACGTGCGGATACATAGTTAAACTCAGAGAAATGCAGAGGCACCACAGAACTGAGACGAGTGAGATGCAAGACGTCGTTCTCACCGTCGCACAGCGTCTGCGCATGTGCAAAGGGTTCCTTCACGCTGATTCATAATCTGAAACTACTATCTCTTTTTTTTGTTTCATGTTTCGTAACTAAAATACAACATGCTCTCTCAGAAATAATGCCTTAAATATTCAGTCTTCATTCTCAAGGTTGCTCTTTCACCAAACAAAATCTATCAAATATCACTATCTGCTCACTTTGCATGGAGCCTAGTACAACAACAAACAAGACCAGCTTTACTCCAGTTCCCTAAAAGCATCTGTGCCCCAGCCCGATGCCCTCATTGGCCTTAACCAGGTGCCCTGTGTGGCCTTTAACATGCCTCTCTATGACATTCCCCCTGCTGGGCCAGGCTGTACACCCTGCCATTTCCTCCCCAACATCCTGGGCACCCCCTCATCTTCCCGTCACATAATCACTGCCTAGCTGCCGCCGCCGCACGCTAATGGGGGGAAGAGAGGAGGCAGATGAAGACCTTGTCTGTGTCCCAAATGGCACCCTATTCTCTATATAGTGCACTACTTTTGGATTACTTCTGGTCCAAAGTAGTGCACTATGTAGGGAGGGAATTGGTTGCCAATTTGGGACAGCCCTAGAGCGCGGAGGGAAGGCTTCATTTCCCCGTGGAGGATACAACAAACCCACAGAATCAATCTTCCATCTGCTGGCTGTTCTGTTGTTGTAGCCTGACAGTGTAGAAGCCACTTTGGCTCCCAGGAAGGAATTAAGTGCAAGACAACAGCTATTTGCGTCGGAGTGCGTTGGGTGCCGGGTGAGAAGACAGAATCCTTCTATGTGGGACTCCAACTAAAGATTACCGTGGTGACGTTAATTGGTGAATGTGCTCATAGAAGTGTGTAATTTAATGAGTTTAACAACACAAAATGTGCGTCAGTCATATCCGTTTCACACAGGTGTGTGGTTTTAAAGGCCCAGTGCAGTCAATAACTAGATTTTACTTGTGTTTTTGTATATATTTCCACACTATGAGGTTGGAATAATACTGTGAAATTGGGAGAATTATGATAATTAACTTTTAGTGAAAGAGCTGTTTGAAAAGACCTCCTGAAATGTCAGTTTGTGTGGCTGGGTGGTTTTTTTGGACCACCTGGTGACATCACCATGCTGTATAAGTTAATAGACCAATAACAAAGAGTTTGTCCTCCTCTCTGCCAATAACAGGACATTTTCAGGTTACACATCCCTCCCATTAGGCTCCTCCAATTATGACCCTCTCTCAGACCACTCCCGGACATTCCTAGCAAAATGTTTGCTTGAGAAATTGCATTTTGCTAAGACGGTAAGAAGCTATTTTTGTTTATTTTTGACCATTTAAATAAGGTACATAAATGTTACCCAGAAATGATTTTGATATTGAGATACAAATGGCTGCAGTGGAGTACTAAGGAACAAGGCCAACAGACGCCGTAGTCTTTATCTGCAGCAGGCAACTGTCATCTCATCAGCTTGAGGCGTCTTTGTGATTTTACCACCACCTCCCACCTTCCCGAGCCACAACACCCCGTATACATCAGCAATGTCAAACAATAATATTGATCATCTTTAAACTGAACATTATGAAATGGTTAGTTATATATAGTTGATTATCAAAATTGCATGGGCTACTAGTTTAATCTCTGTGGAGCTGCATGCTCTTTTCTGTGTGAAGATAAAAACATAAAAAATCCTCTCTGGGTGAGAATACGATCAGAACCTTGACTGTGAACCCTGGGGGATATTTCATCATAACACATACAGTAGAGCTCCAGAGAGATCCATCACCAACACTGACATTATACCTCCCGCCTGGGGGCTTTGGTGCACCTCAAAGGGAACACTATTCTCTATATAAGCCCCATATGGGCCCTGATCAAAATGAGTGCACTATCTAGGGAATAGGGTGCCATTTGGGACACTGTCTGTGACTCAATGACAGTACAATCAAACTACTGACCCCACGTTTAGAATATTTGGGTTATGGGTTGTTGTTGTTTGTTCATCTAGTTAATCTAGCTCATCGTGAACGTCAACTTCACTTGCTACATTTCCCCTCCTCTCTGGATCACATGATCTTGTTGTTGTTGGTGTGGTTTAATTCAGTCCAGAGAGCTTGATAACCAGACTCTATAACACAGAGCATAGAGAAATCAAGGAGGGCTGGTCTAATCTGTAGCTGCTCTTCATAGAGAGGTATCAGTGGGATCTACATCGCCATGCCCTGAATGAATCACACCAGTCTGTTAGTATTCTGTCTCTGGTGTACTAAAAGGTCAATGTCAAACGCAGCTCCTTTAGAAGTCAATAGGCGCCGTGCACACATCTCCTGGGAATGCCAGGCCTGGGACTCTGCTCCAGGCGCTATTGTGTATCATTCAGTTAGCTGACCTTCCAATGAAATATGCTCTCCATACTGAATTACATGGTCCAAATAGAGGCATAAGTTCCCGACAAATCCTGCTCCCTATTGGGTAGTAATTCAAACATATTCATGTACACCAACAAGTAAATATTTTCTTAAATTCCTCCTTGTTCATATTGACATTTTCATTTACATTGGTGTAATACTGAAAGTAATTCAAAAATTCATACAGAGAAAAGTATGTCAGTTATTGCTTATATAACATATACATAAGTACTTTTTAAAATCCTAGTTTGTTATCACCAACAATCACCAACATCACCAACAAACTATCAGGGGCCGAACACACCAAGAAAGTCGTGAAGAGGGCACGACAACGCGTTTTACCCCAGATGGCTCGTACCCCAACTAAACAAGGGCCAAGCTTCCTGCCATCCAGGATCTATATGCCAGGCAGTATCAGAGGAAGGCCCCAAAAAAATTCAAAGCACCCATTTCATAGACTGCTCTCACTGCTCCCGCACACCAAGCAGTACCGGAATGCCAAGTCTAGTTCCAAAAGACTCCTTAACAGTTTCTACCCCCAAGCTATAAGACTGCTGAACAATTCATCAAATGGCCACCCAGACTATTTGCATTGAGCCCCCCCACCCCAACCCTTGATTTTACACTGCTTCTACTCACTGTTTATTATCTATGCATAGTCACTTTACCTTTACCTATATGTACAAATTACCTTGACTAATCTGTACATTGACTCGGTACCGGTATCCCATGTATATAACCTCATAGTTATTTTATTGTCTTACCTTTTTTTAAACTTTAGTTGTTTAGTAAATATTTTCTTAGCTCTATTTTCTTAAAACTGCATTGTTGGTTAAGGGCTTGTAAGTAAGCATTTCACGGTAAGGTCTACAGTTGTTGTATTCAGCATTTCACGGTAAGGTCTACAGTTGTTGTATTCAGCATTTCACGGTAAGGTCTACAGTTGTTGTATTCAGCATTTCACAGTAAGGTCTACAGTTGTTGTATTCAGCATTTCACGGTAAGGTCTACAGTTGTTGTATTCAGCATTTCACGGTAAGGTCTACAGTTGTTGTATTCAGCATTTCACGGTAAGGTCTACAGTTGTTGTATTCAGCATTTCACGGTAAGGTCTACAGTTGTTGTATTCAGCATTTCACGGTAAGGTCTACAGTTGTTGTATTCAGCATTTCACGGTAAGGTCTACAGTTGTTGTATTCAGCATTTCACAGTAAGGTCTACAGTTGTTGTATTAATTAAAGAAATGTAATAATTCAGAATAGCCAACTACAGTGGGGCAAAAAAGTATTTAGTCAGCCACCAATTGTGCAAGTTCTCCCACTTAAAAAGATGAGAGAGACCTGTAATTTTCATCATAGGTACACTTCAACTATGACAGACAAAATGAGAAAAAAAATCCAGAAAATCACATTTTTAATTAATTTATTTGTATTATGGTGGAAAATAAGTATTTGGTCACCTACAAACAAGCAAGATTTCTGGCTCTCACAGACCTGTAACTTCTTCTTTAAGAGGCTCCTCTGTCCTCCACTCATTACCTGTAATAATGGCACCTGTTTGAACTTGTTATCAGTATAAAAGACACCTGTCCACAACCTCAAACAGTCACACTTCAAACTCCACTATGGCCAAGACCAAAGAGCTGTCAAAAGACACCAGAAACAAAATTGTAGACCTGCACCAGGCTGGAAAGACTGAATCTGCAATAGGTAAACAGTTTTTAATCCTAGTAGAACGTCCCTGTCTTAGGTCAGTTTGGATCACCACCTTATTTTAAGAATGTGAAATATCAGAATAATAGTAGAGAGAATGATTTATTTCAGCTTTTATTTCTTTCATCACATTCACAATGGGTCAGAAGTATACATACACTCAATTAGTATTTGGTAGCATTGCCTTTAAATTGTATAACTTGGGTCAAACGTTTCGGGTAGCCTTCCACAAGCTTCCCACAATAAGTTGGTTGAATTTTGGCCCATTCCTCTTGACAGAGCTGGTGTAACTGAGTCAGGTTTGTAGGCCTCCTTGCTCGCACACACTTTTTCAGTTCTGCCAACATGTTTTTTTTACCCCCTTTTCTCCCCAATTGCGTGGTATCCAATTGTTAGTAGTTACTATCTTGTCTCATCGCTACAACTCCCGTACGGGCTCGGGAGAGACGAAGGTCGACAGACATGCGTCCTCCGAAACACAACCCAACCAAGCCGCACTGCTTCTTAACACAGCGCGCATCCAACCCGGAAGCCAGCCGCACCAGTGTGTCGGAGGAAACACCGTGCACCTGGCGACCTGGTTAGCGTGCACTGCCTACGGCCCGCAACAGGAGCCGCTAGTGCGCGATGAGACAAGGATATCCCTACCAGCCAAACCCTCCCTAACCCGGACGACGCTAGGCCAATTGTGCGTCGCCCCCACGGACCTCCCGGTCGTGGCCGGCTGCGACAGAGTCTGGGCGCGAACCCAGAGTCTCTGGTGGCACAGCTAGCACTGCGATGCAGTGCTGCCAACAAATTTCCGATGGGATTGAGGTCAGGGCTTTGTGATGACCACTCCAATTCCTTGACTTTGTTGTCCTTAAGCTTTGGAAGTATGTTTGTGGTCATTGTCCATTTGGAAGACCCATTTGTGACCAACTTCTTGACTGATGTCTTGAGATGTTGCTTCAAAATATCCACATAATTTTTCTACCTCATGATGCCATGTAATTTGTGAAGTGCACCAGTCCCTCCAGCAGCAAAGCACCCCCACAACATGATGCTGCCACCTCTGTGCTTCATGGTTGGGATGGTGTTCTTCGACTTGCAAGCCTCCCCCTTTTTCCTCCAAACATAACAATGGTCATTATGACCTAACAGTTCTATTTTTGTTTCATCAGACCAGAGGACATTTCTCCAAAAAGTACGATCTTTGTCCCCATGTACAGTTGCAAACCGTAGTCTGGCTTTTTTTATTGCGGTTTTGAAGCAGAGGCTTCATCCTTGCTGAGCGGCCTTTCAGGTTATGTCAATATAGGACTCGTTTTACTGTGGATATAGATACTTTTGTACCTGTTTTCTCCAGCATCTTCACAAGGTCCTTTGCTGTTGCTCTGGATTGATTGAACTTTTCGCACCAAAGTACGTTCATCTCTAAGAGACAGAATGCGTCTCCTTCCTGAGAGGTATGACGGCTGCGTGGTCCCATGGTGTTTATACCTGCGTACTATTGTTTGTACAGATGAGAGTGGTACCTTCAGGCATTTGGAAAGGATGAACCAGACCTGTGGAGGTCTACAAATTCTTTTTTTCTGAGGTCTTGACTGATTTCTTTTGATTTTCCAATGATGTCAAGCAAAGAGGCACTGAGTTTGAAGGTAGGCCTTGAAATACATCCACAGGAACACCTCCAATTGACTCAAATGATGTCAATTCGCCTATCAGAAGCTTCTAAAGCCATGACATAATTTTCTGGAATTTTCCAAGCTGTTTAAAGGAACAGTCAACTTACTGTATGTAAACTTCCGACTTCCATTATCTTTGTACACACTTTCTATTTGGTTTTTCATCATTTCGTCAATTTACACTGAAAATGTTTTTTTCATACCGAAAATGTGTGAAAAAAATAAATCCTCCCGTGACCAACTTGGACTCCCGACCCTTAGTTTGGGAACCACTGTATTATAAAACGGGTAGTATAATAAACTCACTGTAAAAGTGTTTTCACAAAAATTATGTGTCATTAAAGATGAAGATGAATTGCTTCAATTTTTTTTACATCTTTTAAACACACAAAGAAATGTATAAGGTTGAAAATAAGCAAACTGAATTTTTTCCAAACAGAGCAGAATTGAGTCAACTAACTTTTTTCTGTAGGTATTCAGAAGTACTATCAATGAGGTAACCTCAGTTGTCTTGGAGGCAGGATCATGGAACATCCTTTTCAGGAAGTGTTTTTCAAGACAATAGAGTTTAGCATGTTTTGTGTTCATCCACAGCTGTAGGGTCATTTATATCCTGGAGTCTCCGTCAGGACGAAGGCCTGCACAGAACCTCAAGGTCAACACACACACACACACACGAGGAAGGCCTACACCACACAGAACCTCAAGGTCAACACACACACACACACACACGAGGAAGGCCTACACCACACAGAACCTCAAGGTAAACACACACACACCACGAGGAAGGCCTACACCACACAGAACCTCAAGGTCAACACACACACACACACACACACACACCCGAGGAAGGCCTACACCACACAGAACCTCAAGGTAAACACACACACACCACGAGGAAGGACTACACCACACAGAACCTCAAGGTAAACACACACACACCACGAGGAAGGCCTACACCACACAGAACCTCAAGGTCAACACACACACACACACACACACCCCCGAGGAAGGCCTACACCACACAGAACCTCAAGGTAAACCTACACACACACCCCGAGGAAGGACTACACCACACAGAACTTCAAGGTAAACCTACACACACACCACGAGGAAGGCCTACACCACACAGAACCTCAAGGTCAACACACACACACACACACACACACACACACACACACACACACACACACACACACACACACCCGAGGAAGGCCTACACCACACAGAACCTCAAGGTAAACACACACACACCACGAGGAAGGCCTACACCACACAGAACCTCAAGGTAAACCTACACACACACCCCGAGGAAGGACTACACCACACAGAACCTCAAGGTAAACACACACACACCACGAGGAAGGACTACACCACATAGAACCTCAAGGTAAACCTACACACACACCCGAGGAAGGCCTACACCACACAGAACCTCAAGGTAAACACACACACACCACGAGGAAGGCCTACACCACACAGAACCTCAAGGTAAACCTACACACACACCCCGAGGAAGGCCTACACCACACAGAACCTCAAGGTAAACACACACACACCCCGAGGAAGGCCTACACCACAGAGAACCTCAAGGTCAACACACACACACACACACACCCGAGGAAGGCCTACACCACACAGAACCTCAAGGTAAACACACACACACCACGAGGAAGGACTACACCACACAGAACCTCAAGGTAAACACACACACACCACGAGGAAGGCCTACACCACACAGAACCTCAAGGTAAACCTACACACACACCCGAGGAAGGACTACATCACATAGAACCTCAAGGTAAACCTACACACACACCCGAGGAAGGCCTACACCACACAGAACCTCAAGGTAAACCTACACACACACCCCGAGGAAGGCCTACACCACACAGAACCTCAAGGTAAACACACACACACCCCGAGGAAGGCCTACACCACACAGAACCTCAAGGTAAACACACACACACCCCGAGGAAGGCCTACACCACACAGAACCTCAAGGTAAACCTACACACACACCCCGAGGAAGGACTACACCTCATAGAACCTCAAGGTAAACACACACACACCCCGAGGAAGGCCTACACCACACAGAACCTCAAGGTAAACACACACACACCCCGAGGAAGGCCTACACCACACAGAACCTCAAGGTAAACACACACACACCCCGAGGAAGGCCTACACCACACAGAACCTCAAGGTAAACACAGAAGGTCTTCTTGGTATGAGAGGTCATCATGATTAACATAGTCATTAATAATGGATGTAAAGCCTGACAGAATTTATCGTAGATTATTTAGGCATGATAAGTTATTGCAATGAATATGTGAATAGATATCACGCGGCAGAGCAGGATTTCAACACCAAGAGACATATATCTGCCAATAGAAAAACTTCCTGTAGTATAATAAATATCTTTATCCCAGCCAATCACAGTCCGCCATATTGTGCGGTGAACCGCACCACAGGAGAATAATAATGCAAAACGTCTGTGATTCATTAAGAGAGATCAATGTTTCTTTTAGACACAGTTCTCTAGGATCAATACCCCTCTGGCTGCTAGCAGTTGTATTGATCTCATCTAGTCCTGTTCTCTCTCTCTCTCTCTCTCTCTCTCCTCCCACAGGAATCATTGTCAGATGCTATTAAGGAGCCCTGTAAAATATTTAAATATCTCATTGGTAAGGCATGCCTTATCCCTTTAATCATCTGTTTAAAGATCACATCTGCCTGTCAAACGGCTCCCTAATTCACTATGTAGTGCACTACTTTTGACCAGGACCTATAGCGCACTATATAGCGAATAGGTTGCAATTTGGGACCCAAAACAGAGTTCTCTCTCTCTCTCTTTCTGCAGCGTCATGGTGATGAGCCACTTCATTGATCTTGGACACCTCCAAATTCTTCAATGAGCACCATCGTGTTGAATGTGTATTTTCAGATTACACCTCAACTTTCACTGCTTGAAGATAGTTAGAGAATCAGCTTCCAATAAAGTGTTTCCACTGTCTATCTGGGTTGTGTTTATTGTGGCACACGAGGGAACACCTCTTCCCCTTTCATTACGCCTTTTTTTCTGTTGGCTTCCTGGTGAACACACTCCTAGGCTCTACAGTGTAGGTGGACTTGGCTGAGGACTGGAGTAAAAAAAACAGAACAACCAGCTCTGCTTACTGTGTTCTGTTTCAACTGACCCTGACTGTTACTGTGTTCTCTACTGACCCTGACTGTTACTGTGTTCTCTACTGACCCTGACTGTTACTGTGTTCTGTTTCAACTGACCCTGACTGTTACTGTGTTCTTTACTGACCCTGACTGTTACTGTGTTCTCTACTGACCCTGACTGTTACTGTGTTCTCTACTGACCCTGACTGTTACTGTGTTCTCTACTAACCCTGACTGTTACTGTGTTCTCTACTGACCCTGACTGTTACTGTGTTCTCTACTGACCCCGACTGTTACTGTGTTCTGTTTCAACTGACCCTGACTGTTACTGTGTTCTCTACTGACCCTGACTGTTACTGTGTTCTCTACTGACCCTGACTGTTACTGTGTTCTGTTTCAACTGACCCTGACTGTTACTGTGTTCTCTACTGACCCTGACTGTTACTGTGTTCTCTACTGACCCTGACTGTTACTGTGTTCTGTTTCAACTGACCCTGACTGTTACTGTGTTCTCTACTGACCCTGACTGTTACTGTGTTCTCTACTGACCCTGACTGTTACTGTGTTCTCTACTGACCCTGACTGTTACTGTGTTCTCTACTGACCCTGACTGTTACTGTGTTCTGTTTCAACTGACCCTGACTGTTACTGTGTTTTCTACTGACCCTGACTGTTACTGTGTTCTCTACTGACCCTGACTGTTACTGTGTTCTCTACTGACCCTGACTGTTACTGTGTTCTCTACTGACCCTAACTGTTACTGTGTTCTCTACTGACCCTGACTGTTACTGTGTTCTCTACTGACCCTGACTGTTACTGTGTTCTCTACTGACCCTGACTGTTACTGTGTTCTCTACTGACCCTGACTGTTACTGTGTTCTCTACTGACCCTGACTGTTACTGTGTTCTCTACTGAACCTGACTGTTACTGTGTTCTCTACTGACCCTGACTGTTACTGTGTTCTCTACTGACCCTGACTGTTACTGTGTTCTCTACTAACCCTGACTGTTACTGTGTTCTGTTTCAACTGACCCTGACTGTTACTGTGTTCTCTACTGACCCTGACTGTTACTGTGTTCTGTTTCAACTGACCCTGACTGTTACTGTGTTTTCTACTGACCCTGACTGTTACTGTGTTCTCTACTGACCCTGACTGCTACTGTGTTCTCTACTGACCTTGATATTTACTGTGTTCTCTACTGACCCTGACTGTTACTGTGTTCTCTACTGACCCTGACTGCTACTGTGTTCTCTACTGACCCTGACTGCTACTGTGTTCTCTACTGACCCTGACTGTTACTGTGTTCTCTACTGACCCTGACTGTTACTGTGTTCTCTACTGACACTGGCTTTTACTGTGTTCTCTACTGACCCTGACTGTTACTGTGTTCTCTACTGACCCTGCAAGTAACTGGGAATTACAGTTATCAATCAATCCCTCCCTCTCCTGTCTCGTTGGTGGTGTTGACTGTGAGTCTGTTTCCCCAGGTGAGGTCTCTGACCTGTTCAGTGTGAAGGAGGTGGATGGTATTGTAGCAGGGGGAGGACCGAGGTCCCGGGGCTGGGCCTGCTGGACACCAGAGACGACTGCTGGAGGTTTTTCATCGACCAAGTCCGACTCAAACTCAAGGTCCAGTTCAGTAAGACACTTGACTCTTTCTAACCTGTAGGTAGTCTGCTTCCTGTAAATTCCCCTCAGAATCTAGAGGGAGATAGTCAGTTAAGACACGGCTCCTTGAATTGTGCCCTGTTGAATGGTTGTTATGGTTAGATGCCTTGCCAGAGCGACAGAGACACAGGGGGCTAAAGGAGAGGAAAGAAAGAGTCAGACAGTGCACATGTTCCAGGTCCAGCTAATCCATCCATGGACCCCGACAGGCCTCTACTGGGGTGTCCTGTCTGTTAGATCCACACTCAGGTTGTGGCTCACTGCACATGTCAGACATGCCCCACAACGGACTGAGAGAGAAGGAGAGAGCGAGAGATGGAAAGAGAGGGAGAGGGGAGGGGGGGGGGGGGGGAAGAGAGGAAGGATGGAAGGAAGGAATGTGAGTGAGAGGGAAAGAGAGAGGGAGGTAGAATGGACAGGCTGCCAGTTTGTCTCACTCTATTAAAAGAGGATGTTTCCTATTTGGTTGCATCTGCCATGTCAGTGGTCTATGACTGCGTGTGTGTTGTCATACAGTATGTGCATTTGGGCATACATCCTTTTATGTCTGTGTTGGGCAATGTGCACATACTGTATGTGTCTGTGTGTTTACCATGTCTGCCAAAAGTGTCTGGTGGTTAGCCACCCAGAGCCCCGTCTCTCCCAGGGCCTGTATGTTCATGGCTTTGTGGAGTACAGGGTGCTGTTTGGGATGCAACCGCAATGAACATAGTAGGACCATATGGGCCTCCCTATGGGGCCTGGTCAAAAGTAGTGCACTAAATAGGGAATAGGGTGCCTGCCATGTGTCCATGTCTGTCTGAACCTCACTTCCTTCTTCCTGCCATGCGGATGGTGTCTCTCTCTAGCTGGTTCTGTGTCTGTCTCCTGTGGGCAGTGCCCTGCGTCTCAGGGCCCGTCTCTTCCCTGCCCTGGTCCACTGCACCACCATGGACTGGTTCCACCGCTGGCCCCCTGAGGCCCTGCAGTCTGTCAGCCTCAGGTTCATCCAGGAGACTGAGGACATTGAGGTGAGGCCTGGTAGCTACTAGACAGCTTCATTAAATGTACCGGACACTTTCAACAAGGTACTGTAGTCTTCTTTACCAGGCCTGAGCTCAGTCTGTAGTCTTCTTTACCAGGCCTGAGCTCAGTCTGTAGTCTTCTTTACCAGGCCTGAGCTCAGCCTGTAGTCTTCTTTACCAGGCCTGAGCTCAGTCTCTAGTCTTCTTTACCAGGCCTGAGCTCAGTCTGTAGTCTTCTTTACCAGGCCTGAGCTCAGTCTGTAGTCTTCTTTACCAGGCCTGAGCTCAGTCTGTAGTCTTCTTTACCCGGCCTGAGCTCAGTCTGTAGTCTTCTTTACCAGGCCTGAGCTCAGTCTGTAGTCTTCTTTACCAGGCCTGAGCTCAGTCTGTAGTCTTCTTTACCAGGCCTGAGCTCAGTCTGTAGTCTTCTTTACCAGGCCTGAGCTCAGTCTGTAGTCTTCTTTACCAGGCCTGGGTTCAGTCTGTAGTCTTCTTTACCAGGCCTGAGCTCAGTCTGTAGTCTTCTTTACCAGGCCTGGGTTCAGTCTGTAGTCTTCTTTACCAGGCCTGGGTTCAGCCTGTAGTCTTCTTTACCAGGCCTGAGCTCAGTCTGTAGTCTTCTTTACCAGGCCTGGGTTCAGTCTGTAGTCTTCTTTACCAGGCCTGGGTTCAGTCTGTAGTCTTCTTTACCAGGCCTGGGTTCAGTCTGTAGTCTTCTTTACCAGGCCTGGGTTCAGTCTGTAGTCTTCTTTACCTGGCCTGAGCTCAGTCTGTAGTCTTCTTTACCAGGCTTGGGTTCAGCCTGTTTTCCATTTCAAAACGGGTACAAAATTCATCATTCATTTTGAGTGATTTTCGAAACTATGTGAAATGTGTTTTACACAGCTCAGGTCTGTTCCAGTAGATGAATGACACCACAAGGCCGTGTAGTTGTACTGATGTGATGGTGTTTTACACAGCTCAGGTCTGTTCCAGTAGATGAATGACACCACAAGGCCATGTAGTTGTACTGATGTGATGGTGTTTTACACAGCTCAGGTCTGTTCCAGTAGATGAATGACACCACAAGGCTGTGTAGTCGTGATGGTGTTTTACACAGCTCAGGTCTGTTCCAGTAGATGAATGACACCACAAGGCCATGTAGTTGTACTGATGTGATGGTGTATTACACAGCTCAGGTCTGTTCCAGTAGATGAATGACACCACAAGGCTGTGTAGTTGTACTGATGTGATGGTGTATTACACAGCTCAGGTCTGTTCCAGTAGATGAATGACACCACAAGGCCATGTAGTTGTACTGATGTGATGGTGTATTACACAGCTCAGGTCTGTTCCAGTAGATGAATGACACCACAAGGCCATGTAGTTGTACTGATGTGATGGTGTATTACACAGCTCAGGTCTGTTCCAGTAGATGAATGACACCACAAGGCTGTGTAGTTGTACTGATGTGATGGTGTATTACACAGCTCAGGTCTGTTCCAGTAGATGAATGACACCACAAGGCCATGTAGTTGTACTGATGTGATGGTGTATTACACAGCTCAGGTCTGTTCCAGTAGATGAATGACACCACAAGGCCGTGTAGTTGTGATGGTGTTTTACACAGCTCAGGTCTGTTCCAGTAGATGAATGACACCACAAGGCTGTGTAGTTGTGCTGATGTGATGGTGTATTACACAGCTCAGGTCTGTTCCAGTAGATGAATGACACCACAAGGCCATGTAGTTGTACTGATGTGATGGTGTTTTACACAGCTCAGGTCTGTTCCAGTAGATGAGTGACACCACAAGGCCATGTAGTTGTACTGATGTGATGGTGTATTACACAGCTCAGGTCTGTTCCAGTAGATGAATGACACCACAAGGCCGTGTAGTTGTGCTGATGTGATGGTGTATTACACAGCTCAGGTCTGTTCCAGTAGATGAATGACACCACAAGGCCATGTAGTTGTACTGATGTGATAGTGTATTACACAGCTCAGGTCTGTTCCAGTAGATGAATGACACCACAAGGCCATGTAGTTGTACTGATGTGATGGTGTATTACACAGCTCAGGTCTGTTCCAGTAGATGAATGACACCACAAGGCTGTGTAGTTGTACTGATGTGATGGTGTATTACACAGCTCAGGTCTGTTCCAGTAGATGAATGACACCACAAGGCTGTGTAGTTGTACTGATGTGATGGTGTATTACACAGCTCAGGTCTGTTCCAGTAGATGAATGACACCACAAGGCCGTGTAGTTGTGCTGATGTGATGGTGTATTACACAGCTCAGGTCTGTTCCAGTAGATGAATGACACCACAAGGCTGTGTAGTTGTACTGATGTGATGGTGTATTACACAGCTCAGGTCTGTTCCAGTAGATGAATGACACCACAAGGCCATGTAGTTGTACTGATGTGATGGTGTATTACACAGCTCAGGTCTGTTCCAGTAGATGAATGACACCACAAGGCCATGTAGTTGTACTGATGTGATGGTGTATTACACAGCTCAGGTCTGTTCCAGTAGATGAATGACACCACAAGGCTGTGTAGTTGTACTGATGTGATGGTGTATTACACAGCTCAGGTCTGTTCCAGTAGATGAATGACACCACAAAGCCATGTAGTTGTACTGATGTGATGGTGTATTACACAGCTCAGGTCTGTTCCAGTAGATGAATGACACCACAAGGCCGTGTAGTTGTACTGATGTGATGGTGTATTACACAGCTCAGGTCTGTTCCAGTAGATGAATGACACCACAAGGCTGTGTAGTTGTACTGATGTGATGGTGTATTACACAGCTCAGGTCTGTTCCAGTAGATGAATGACACCACAAGGCCGTGTAGTTGTGCTGATGTGATGGTGTATTACACAGCTCAGGTCTGTTCCAGTAGATGAATGACACCACAAGGCCATGTAGTTGTACTGATGTGATGGTGTATTACACAGCTCAGGTCTGTTCCAGTAGATGAATGACACCACAAGGCCATGTAGTTGTACTGATGTGATGGTGTATTACACAGCTCAGGTCTGTTCCAGTAGATGAATGACACCACAAGGCTGTGTAGTTGTACTGATGTGATGGTGTTTTACACAGCTCAGGTCTGTTCCAGTAGATGAATGACACCACAAGGCCATGTAGTTGTACTGATGTGATGGTGTATTACACAGCTCAGGTCTGTTCCAGTAGATGAATGACACCACAAGGCCATGTAGTTGTACTGATGTGATGGTGTATTACACAGCTCAGGTCTGTTCCAGTAGATGAATGACACCACAAGGCCATGTAGTTGTACTGATGTGATGGTGTATTACACAGCTCAGGTCTGTTCCAGTAGATGAATGACACCACAAGGCTGTGTAGTTGTACTGATGTGATGGTGTATTACACAGCTCAGGTCTGTTCCAGTAGATGAATGACACCACAAGGCTGTGTAGTTGTACTGATGTGATGGTGTATTACACAGCTCAGGTCTGTTCCAGTAGATGAATGACACCACAAGGCTGTGTAGTTGTACTGATGTGATGGTGTATTACACAGCTCAGGTCTGTTCCAGTAGATGAATGACACCACAAGGCCATGTAGTTGTACTGATGTGATGGTGTATTACACAGCTCAGGTCTGTTCCAGTAGATGAATGACACCACAAGGCCATGTAGTTGTACTGATGTGATGGTGTATTACACAGCTCAGGTCTGTTCCAGTAGATGAATGACACCACAAGGCGGTGTAGTTGTACTGATGTGATGGTGTATTACACAGCTCAGGTCTGTTCCAGTAGATGAATGACACCACAAGGCCATGTAGTTGTACTGATGTGATGGTGTATTACACAGCTCAGGTCTGTTCCAGTAGATGAATGACACCACAAGGCCATGTAGTTGTACTGATGTGATGGTGTATTACACAGCTCAGGTCTGTTCCAGTAGATGAATGACACCACAAGGCCATGTAGTTGTACTGATGTGATGGTGTATTACACAGCTCAGGTCTGTTCCAGTAGATGAATGACACCACAAGGCTGTGTAGTTGTACTGATGTGATGGTGTATTACACAGCTCAGGTCTGTTCCAGTAGATGAATGACACCACAAGGCCGTGTAGTTGTGCTGATGTGATGGTGTATTACACAGCTCAGGTCTGTTCCAGTAGATGAATGACACCACAAGGCTGTGTAGTTGTCTGATGTGATGGTGTATTACACAGCTCAGGTCTGTTCCAGTAGATGAATGACACCACAAGGCCATGTAGTTGTGCTGATGTGATGGTGTATTACACAGCTCAGGTCTGTTCCAGTAGATGAATGACACCACAAGGCCATGTAGTTGTACTGATGTGATGGTGTATTACACAGCTCAGGTCTGTTCCAGTAGATGAATGACACCACAAGGCTGTGTAGTTGTACTGATGTGATGGTGTATTACACAGCTCAGGTCTGTTCCAGTAGATGAATGACACCACAAGGCTGTGTAGTTGTGCTGATGTGATGGTGTATTACACAGCTCAGGTCTGTTCCAGTAGATGAATGACACCACAAGGCCATGTAGTTGTACTGATGTGATGGTTTATTACACAGCTCAGGTCTGTTCCAGTAGATGAATGACACCACAAGGCCATGTAGTTGTGCTGATGTGATGGTGTATTACACAGCTCAGGTCTGTTCCAGTAGATGAATGACACCACAAGGCCGTGTAGTTGTACTGATGTGATGGTGTATTACACAGCTCAGGTCTGTTCCAGTAGATGAATGACACCACAAGGCCGTGTAGTTGTACTGATGTGATGGTGTATTACACAGCTCAGGTCTGTTCCAGTAGATGAATGACACCACAAGGCTGTGTAGTTGTACTGATGTGATGGTGTATTACACAGCTCAGGTCTGTTCCAGTAGATGAATGACACCACAAGGCTGTGTAGTTGTACTGATGTGATGGTGTATTACACAGCTCAGGTCTGTTCCAGTAGATGAATGACACCACAAGGCTGTGTAGTTGTACTGATGTGATGGTGTATTACACAGCTCAGGTCTGTTCCAGTAGATGAATGACACCACAAGGCTGTGTAGTTCTGCTGATGTGATGGTGTATTACACAGCTCAGGTCTGTTCCAGTAGATGAATGACACCACAAGGCTGTGTAGTTGTGCTGATGTGATGGTGTATTACACAGCTCAGGTCTGTTCCAGTAGATGAATGACACCACAAGGCTGTGTAGTTGTGCTGATGTGATGGTGTTTTACACAGCTCAGGTCTGTTCCAGTAGATGAATGACACCACAAGGCCATGTAGTTGTACTGATGTGATGGTGTATTACACAGCTCAGGTCTGTTCCAGTAGATGAATGACACCACAAGGCCATGTAGTTGTACTGATGTGATGGTGTATTACACAGCTCAGGTCTGTTCCAGTAGATGAATGACACCACAAGGCCATGTAGTTGTACTGATGTGATGGTGTATTACACAGCTCAGGTCTGTTCCAGTAGATGAATGACACCACAAGGCCATGTAGTTGTACTGATGTGATGGTGTATTACACAGCTCAGGTCTGTTCCAGTAGATGAATGACACCACAAGGCTGTGTAGTTGTACTGATGTGATGGTGTATTACACAGCTCAGGTCTGTTCCAGTAGATGAATGACACCACAAGGCTGTGTAGTTGTGCTGATGTGATGGTGTATTACACAGCTCAGGTCTGTTCCAGTAGATGAATGACACCACAAGGCCATGTAGTTGTACTGATGTGATGGTGTTTTACACAGCTCAGGTCTGTTCCAGTAGATGAATGACACCACAAGGCCATGTAGTTGTACTGATGTGATGGTGTATTACACAGCTCAGGTCTTTTCCAGTAGATGAATGACACCACAAGGCTGTGTAGTTGTACTGATGTGATGGTGTATTACACAGCTCAGGTCTGTTCCAGTAGATGAATGACACCACAAGGCTGTGTAGTTGTGCTGATGTGATGGTGTATTACACAGCTCAGGTCTGTTCCAGTAGATGAATGACACCACAAGGCCATGTAGTTGTACTGATGTGATGGTGTTTTACACAGCTCAGGTCTGTTCCAGTAGATGAATGACACCACAAGGCCATGTAGTTGTACTGATGTGATGGTGTATTACACAGCTCAGGTCTGTTCCAGTAGATGAATGACACCACAAGGCTGTGTAGTTGTACTGATGTGATGGTGTATTACACAGCTCAGGTCTGTTCCAGTAGATGAATGACACCACAAGGCCATGTAGTTGTACTGATGTGATGGTGTATTACACAGCTCAGGTCTGTTCCAGTAGATGAATGACACCACAAGGCCATGTAGTTGTACTGATGTGATGGTGTATTACACAGCTCAGGTCTGTTCCAGTAGATGAATGACACCACAAGGCTGTGTAGTCGTGATGGTGTTTTACACAGCTCAGGTCTGTTCCAGTAGATGAATGACACCACAAGGCCATGTAGTTGTGCTGATGTGATGATGTATTACACAGCTCAGGTCTGTTCCAGTAGATGAATGACACCACAAGGCCATGTAGTTGTACTGATGTGATGGTGTATTACACAGCTCAGGTCTGTTCCAGTAGATGAATGACACCACAAGGCTGTGTAGTTGTACTGATGTGATGGTGTATTACACAGCTCAGGTCTGTTCCAGTAGATGAATGACACCACAAGGCTGTGTAGTTGTGCTGATGTGATGGTGTATTACACAGCTCAGGTCTGTTCCAGTAGATGAATGACACCACAAGGCCATGTAGTTGTACTGATGTGATGGTTTATTACACAGCTCAGGTCTGTTCCAGTAGATGAATGACACCACAAGGCCATGTAGTTGTGCTGATGTTATGGTGTTTTACACAGCTCAGGTCTGTTCCAGTAGATGAATGACACCACAAGGCCGTGTAGTTGTGATGGTGTATTACACAGCTCAGGTCTGTTCCAGTAGATGAATGACACCACAAGGCCGTGTAGTTGTACTGATGTGATGGTGTATTACACAGCTCAGGTCTGTTCCAGTAGATGAATGACACCACAAGGCTGTGTAGTTGTACTGATGTGATGGTGTATTACACAGCTCAGGTCTGTTCCAGTAGATGAATGACACCACAAGGCTGTGTAGTTGTACTGATGTGATGGTGTATTACACAGCTCAGGTCTGTTCCAGTAGATGAATGACACCACAAGGCTGTGTAGTTGTGATGGTGTATTACACAGCTCAGGTCTGTTCCAGTAGATGAATGACACCACAAGGCTGTGTAGTTCTGCTGATGTGATGGTGTATTACACAGCTCAGGTCTGTTCCAGTAGATGAATGACACCACAAGGCTGTGTAGTTGTGCTGATGTGATGGTGTATTACACAGCTCAGGTCTGTTCCAGTAGATGAATGACACCACAAGGCTGTGTAGTTGTGCTGATGTGATGGTGTTTTACACAGCTCAGGTCTGTTCCAGTAGATGAATGACACCACAAGGCCATGTAGTTGTACTGATGTGATGGTGTATTACACAGCTCAGGTCTGTTCCAGTAGATGAATGACACCACAAGGCCATGTAGTTGTACTGATGTGATGGTGTATTACACAGCTCAGGTCTGTTCCAGTAGATGAATGACACCACAAGGCCATGTAGTTGTACTGATGTGATGGTGTATTACACAGCTCAGGTCTGTTCCAGTAGATGAATGACACCACAAGGCCATGTAGTTGTACTGATGTGATGGTGTATTACACAGCTCAGGTCTGTTCCAGTAGATGAATGACACCACAAGGCTGTGTAGTTGTACTGATGTGATGGTGTATTACACAGCTCAGGTCTGTTCCAGTAGATGAATGACACCACAAGGCTGTGTAGTTGTGCTGATGTGATGGTGTATTACACAGCTGACACCACAAGGCTGTGTAGTTGTGCTGATGTGATGGTGTATTACACAGCTCAGGTCTGTTCCAGTAGATGAATGACACCACAAGGCCATGTAGTTGTACTGATGTGATGGTGTTTTACACAGCTCAGGTCTGTTCCAGTAGATGAATGACACCACAAGGCCATGTAGTTGTACTGATGTGATGGTGTATTACACAGCTCAGGTCTTTTCCAGTAGATGAATGACACCACAAGGCTGTGTAGTTGTACTGATGTGATGGTGTATTACACAGCTCAGGTCTGTTCCAGTAGATGAATGACACCACAAGGCTGTGTAGTTGTGCTGATGTGATGGTGTATTACACAGCTCAGGTCTGTTCCAGTAGATGAATGACACCACAAGGCCATGTAGTTGTACTGATGTGATGGTGTTTTACACAGCTCAGGTCTGTTCCAGTAGATGAATGACACCACAAGGCCATGTAGTTGTACTGATGTGATGGTGTATTACACAGCTCAGGTCTGTTCCAGTAGATGAATGACACCACAAGGCTGTGTAGTTGTACTGATGTGATGGTGTATTACACAGCTCAGGTCTGTTCCAGTAGATGAATGACACCACAAGACTGTGTAGTTGTACTGATGTGATGGTGTATTACACAGCTCAGGTCTGTTCCAGTAGATGAATGACACCACAAGGCTGTGTAGTTGTACTGATGTGATGGTGTATTACACAGCTCAGGTCTGTTCCAGTAGATGAATGACACCACAAGGCCGTGTAGTTGTGCTGATGTGATGGTGTATTACACAGCTCAGGTCTGTTCCAGTAGATGAATGACACCACAAGGCCATGTAGTTGTACTGATGTGATGGTGTATTACACAGCTCAGGTCTTTTCCAGTAGATGAATGACACCACAAGGCTGTGTAGTTGTACTGATGTGATGGTGTATTACACAGCTCAGGTCTGTTCCAGTAGATGAATGACACCACAAGGCTGTGTAGTTGTGCTGATGTGATGGTGTATTACACAGCTCAGGTCTGTTCCAGTAGATGAATGACACCACAAGGCCATGTAGTTGTACTGATGTGATGGTGTTTTACACAGCTCAGGTCTGTTCCAGTAGATGAATGACACCACAAGGCCATGTAGTTGTACTGATGTGATGGTGTATTACACAGCTCAGGTCTGTTCCAGTAGATGAATGACACCACAAGGCTGTGTAGTTGTACTGATGTGATGGTGTATTACACAGCTCAGGTCTGTTCCAGTAGATGAATGACACCACAAGACTGTGTAGTTGTACTGATGTGATGGTGTATTACACAGCTCAGGTCTGTTCCAGTAGATGAATGACACCACAAGGCTGTGTAGTTGTACTGATGTGATGGTGTATTACACAGCTCAGGTCTGTTCCAGTAGATGAATGACACCACAAGGCCGTGTAGTTGTGCTGATGTGATGGTGTATTACACAGCTCAGGTCTGTTCCAGTAGATGAATGACACCACAAGGCTGTGTAGTTGTACTGATGTGATGGTGTATTACACAGCTCAGGTCTGTTCCAGTAGATGAATGACACCACAAGGCCATGTAGTTGTACTGATGTGATGGTGTATTACACAGCTCAAGTCTGTTCCAGTAGATGAATGACACCACAAGGCCATGTAGTTGTACTGATGTGATGGTGTATTACACAGCTCAGGTCTGTTCCAGTAGATGAATGACACCACAAGGCTGTGTAGTTGTACTGATGTGATGGTGTATTACACAGCTCAGGTCTGTTCCAGTAGATGAATGACACCACAAAGCCATGTAGTTGTACTGATGTGATGGTGTATTACACAGCTCAGGTCTGTTCCAGTAGATGAATGACACCACAAGGCCGTGTAGTTGTACTGATGTGATGGTGTATTACACAGCTCAGGTCTGTTCCAGTAGATGAATGACACCACAAGGCTGTGTAGTTGTACTGATGTGATGGTGTATTACACAGCTCAGGTCTGTTCCAGTAGATGAATGACACCACAAGGCCGTGTAGTTGTGCTGATGTGATGGTGTATTACACAGCTCAGGTCTGTTCCAGTAGATGAATGACACCACAAGGCCATGTAGTTGTACTGATGTGATGGTGTATTACACAGCTCAGGTCTGTTCCAGTAGATGAATGACACCACAAGGCCATGTAGTTGTACTGATGTGATGGTGTATTACACAGCTCAGGTCTGTTCCAGTAGATGAATGACACCACAAGGCTGTGTAGTTGTACTGATGTGATGGTGTTTTACACAGCTCAGGTCTGTTCCAGTAGATGAATGACACCACAAGGCCATGTAGTTGTACTGATGTGATGGTGTATTACACAGCTCAGGTCTGTTCCAGTAGATGAATGACACCACAAGGCCATGTAGTTGTACTGATGTGATGGTGTATTACACAGCTCAGGTCTGTTCCAGTAGATGAATGACACCACAAGGCCATGTAGTTGTACTGATGTGATGGTGTATTACACAGCTCAGGTCTGTTCCAGTAGATGAATGACACCACAAGGCTGTGTAGTTGTGCTGATGTGATGGTGTATTACACAGCTCAGGTCTGTTCCAGTATATGAATGACACCACAAGGCTGTGTAGTTGTACTGATGTGATGGTGTATTACACAGCTCAGGTCTGTTCCAGTAGATGAATGACACCACAAGGCTGTGTAGTTGTACTGATGTGATGGTGTATTACACAGCTCAGGTCTGTTCCAGTAGATGAATGACACCACAAGGCCATGTAGTTGTACTGATGTGATGGTGTATTACACAGCTCAGGTCTGTTCCAGTAGATGAATGACACCACAAGGCCATGTAGTTGTACTGATGTGATGGTGTATTACACAGCTCAGATCTGTTCCAGTAGATGAATGACACCACAAGGCTGTGTAGTTGTACTGATGTGATGTTGTATTACACAGCTCAGGTCTGTTCCAGTAGATGAATGACACCACAAGGCCATGTAGTTGTACTGATGTGATGGTGTATTACACAGCTCAGGTCTGTTCCAGTAGATGAATGACACCACAAGGCCATGTAGTTGTACTGATGTGATGGTGTATTACACAGCTCAGGTCTGTTCCAGTAGATGAATGACACCACAAGGCCATGTAGTTGTACTGATGTGATGGTGTATTACACAGCTCAGGTCTGTTCCAGTAGATGAATGACACCACAAGGCTGTGTAGTTGTACTGATGTGATGGTGTATTACACAGCTCAGGTCTGTTCCAGTAGATGAATGACACCACAAGGCCGTGTAGTTGTGCTGATGTGATGGTGTATTACACAGCTCAGGTCTGTTCCAGTAGATGAATGACACCACAAGGCTGTGTAGTCGTGATGGTGTTTTACACAGCTCAGGTCTGTTCCAGTAGATGAATGACACCACAAGGCCATGTAGTTGTGCTGATGTGATGATGTATTACACAGCTCAGGTCTGTTCCAGTAGATGAATGACACCACAAGGCCATGTAGTTGTACTGATGTGATGGTGTATTACACAGCTCAGGTCTGTTCCAGTAGATGAATGACACCACAAGGCTGTGTAGTTGTACTGATGTGATGGTGTATTACACAGCTCAGGTCTGTTCCAGTAGATGAATGACACCACAAGGCTGTGTAGTTGTGCTGATGTGATGGTGTATTACACAGCTCAGGTCTGTTCCAGTAGATGAATGACACCACAAGGCCATGTAGTTGTACTGATGTGATGGTTTATTACACAGCTCAGGTCTGTTCCAGTAGATGAATGACACCACAAGGCCATGTAGTTGTGCTGATGTTATGGTGTTTTACACAGCTCAGGTCTGTTCCAGTAGATGAATGACACCACAAGGCCGTGTAGTTGTGATGGTGTATTACACAGCTCAGGTCTGTTCCAGTAGATGAATGACACCACAAGGCCGTGTAGTTGTACTGATGTGATGGTGTATTACACAGCTCAGGTCTGTTCCAGTAGATGAATGACACCACAAGGCTGTGTAGTTGTACTGATGTGATGGTGTATTACACAGCTCAGGTCTGTTCCAGTAGATGAATGACACCACAAGGCTGTGTAGTTGTACTGATGTGATGGTGTATTACACAGCTCAGGTCTGTTCCAGTAGATGAATGACACCACAAGGCTGTGTAGTTGTGATGGTGTATTACACAGCTCAGGTCTGTTCAAGTAGATGAATGACACCACAAGGCTGTGTAGTTCTGCTGATGTGATGGTGTATTACACAGCTCAGGTCTGTTCCAGTAGATGAATGACACCACAAGGCTGTGTAGTTGTGCTGATGTGATGGTGTATTACACAGCTCAGGTCTGTTCCAGTAGATGAATGACACCACAAGGCTGTGTAGTTGTGCTGATGTGATGGTGTTTTACACAGCTCAGGTCTGTTCCAGTAGATGAATGACACCACAAGGCCATGTAGTTGTACTGATGTGATGGTGTATTACACAGCTCAGGTCTGTTCCAGTAGATGAATGACACCACAAGGCCATGTAGTTGTACTGATGTGATGGTGTATTACACAGCTCAGGTCTGTTCCAGTAGATGAATGACACCACAAGGCCATGTAGTTGTACTGATGTGATGGTGTATTACACAGCTCAGGTCTGTTCCAGTAGATGAATGACACCACAAGGCCATGTAGTTGTACTGATGTGATGGTGTATTACACAGCTCAGGTCTGTTCCAGTAGATGAATGACACCACAAGGCTGTGTAGTTGTACTGATGTGATGGTGTATTACACAGCTCAGGTCTGTTCCAGTAGATGAATGACACCACAAGGCTGTGTAGTTGTGCTGATGTGATGGTGTATTACACAGCTCAGGTCTGTTCCAGTAGATGAATGACACCACAAGGCCATGTAGTTGTACTGATGTGATGGTGTTTTACACAGCTCAGGTCTGTTCCAGTAGATGAATGACACCACAAGGCCATGTAGTTGTACTGATGTGATGGTGTATTACACAGCTCAGGTCTTTTCCAGTAGATGAATGACACCACAAGGCTGTGTAGTTGTACTGATGTGATGGTTTATTACACAGCTCAGGTCTGTTCCAGTAGATGAATGACACCACAAGGCTGTGTAGTTGTGCTGATGTGATGGTGTATTACACAGCTCAGGTCTGTTCCAGTAGATGAATGACACCACAAGGCCATGTAGTTGTACTGATGTGATGGTGTTTTACACAGCTCAGGTCTGTTCCAGTAGATGAATGACACCACAAGGCCATGTAGTTGTACTGATGTGATGGTGTATTACACAGCTCAGGTCTGTTCCAGTAGATGAATGACACCACAAGGCTGTGTAGTTGTACTGATGTGATGGTGTATTACACAGCTCAGGTCTGTTCCAGTAGATGAATGACACCACAAGACTGTGTAGTTGTACTGATGTGATGGTGTATTACACAGCTCAGGTCTGTTCCAGTAGATGAATGACACCACAAGGCTGTGTAGTTGTACTGATGTGATGGTGTATTACACAGCTCAGGTCTGTTCCAGTAGATGAATGACACCACAAGGCTGTGTAGTTGTGATGGTGTATTACACAGCTCAGGTCTGTTCCAGTAGATGAATGACACCACAAGGCTGTGTAGTTCTGCTGATGTGATGGTGTATTACACAGCTCAGGTCTGTTCCAGTAGATGAATGACACCACAAGGCTGTGTAGTTGTGCTGATGTGATGGTGTATTACACAGCTCAGGTCTGTTCCAGTAGATGAATGACACCACAAGGCTGTGTAGTTGTGCTGATGTGATGGTGTTTTACACAGCTCAGGTCTGTTCCAGTAGATGAATGACACCACAAGGCCATGTAGTTGTACTGATGTGATGGTGTATTACACAGCTCAGGTCTGTTCCAGTAGATGAATGACACCACAAGGCCATGTAGTTGTACTGATGTGATGGTGTATTACACAGCTCAGGTCTGTTCCAGTAGATGAATGACACCACAAGGCCATGTAGTTGTACTGATGTGATGGTGTATTACACAGCTCAGGTCTGTTCCAGTAGATGAATGACACCACAAGGCCATGTAGTTGTACTGATGTGATGGTGTATTACACAGCTCAGGTCTGTTCCAGTAGATGAATGACACCACAAGGCTGTGTAGTTGTACTGATGTGATGGTGTATTACACAGCTCAGGTCTGTTCCAGTAGATGAATGACACCACAAGGCTGTGTAGTTGTGCTGATGTGATGGTGTATTACACAGCTCAGGTCTGTTCCAGTAGATGAATGACACCACAAGGCCATGTAGTTGTACTGATGTGATGGTGTTTTACACAGCTCAGGTCTGTTCCAGTAGATGAATGACACCACAAGGCCATGTAGTTGTACTGATGTGATGGTGTATTACACAGCTCAGGTCTTTTCCAGTAGATGAATGACACCACAAGGCTGTGTAGTTGTACTGATGTGATGGTGTATTACACAGCTCAGGTCTGTTCCAGTAGATGAATGACACCACAAGGCTGTGTAGTTGTGCTGATGTGATGGTGTATTACACAGCTCAGGTCTGTTCCAGTAGATGAATGACACCACAAGGCCATGTAGTTGTGCTGATGTTATGGTGTTTTACACAGCTCAGGTCTGTTCCAGTAGATGAATGACACCACAAGGCCGTGTAGTTGTGATGGTGTATTACACAGCTCAGGTCTGTTCCAGTAGATGAATGACACCACAAGGCCGTGTAGTTGTACTGATGTGATGGTGTATTACACAGCTCAGGTCTGTTCCAGTAGATGAATGACACCACAAGGCTGTGTAGTTGTACTGATGTGATGGTGTATTACACAGCTCAGGTCTGTTCCAGTAGATGAATGACACCACAAGGCTGTGTAGTTGTACTGATGTGATGGTGTATTACACAGCTCAGGTCTGTTCCAGTAGATGAATGACACCACAAGGCTGTGTAGTTGTGATGGTGTATTACACAGCTCAGGTCTGTTCCAGTAGATGAATGACACCACAAGGCTGTGTAGTTCTGCTGATGTGATGGTGTATTACACAGCTCAGGTCTGTTCCAGTAGATGAATGACACCACAAGGCTGTGTAGTTGTGCTGATGTGATGGTGTATTACACAGCTCAGGTCTGTTCCAGTAGATGAATGACACCACAAGGCTGTGTAGTTGTGCTGATGTGATGGTGTTTTACACAGCTCAGGTCTGTTCCAGTAGATGAATGACACCACAAGGCCATGTAGTTGTACTGATGTGATGGTGTATTACACAGCTCAGGTCTGTTCCAGTAGATGAATGACACCACAAGGCCATGTAGTTGTACTGATGTGATGGTGTATTACACAGCTCAGGTCTGTTCCAGTAGATGAATGACACCACAAGGCCATGTAGTTGTACTGATGTGATGGTGTATTACACAGCTCAGGTCTGTTCCAGTAGATGAATGACACCACAAGGCCATGTAGTTGTACTGATGTGATGGTGTATTACACAGCTCAGGTCTGTTCCAGTAGATGAATGACACCACAAGGCTGTGTAGTTGTACTGATGTGATGGTGTATTACACAGCTCAGGTCTGTTCCAGTAGATGAATGACACCACAAGGCTGTGTAGTTGTGCTGATGTGATGGTGTATTACACAGCTCAGGTCTGTTCCAGTAGATGAATGACACCACAAGGCCATGTAGTTGTACTGATGTGATGGTGTTTTACACAGCTCAGGTCTGTTCCAGTAGATGAATGACACCACAAGGCCATGTAGTTGTACTGATGTGATGGTGTATTACACAGCTCAGGTCTTTTCCAGTAGATGAATGACACCACAAGGCTGTGTAGTTGTACTGATGTGATGGTGTATTACACAGCTCAGGTCTGTTCCAGTAGATGAATGACACCACAAGGCTGTGTAGTTGTGCTGATGTGATGGTGTATTACACAGCTCAGGTCTGTTCCAGTAGATGAATGACACCACAAGGCCATGTAGTTGTACTGATGTGATGGTGTTTTACACAGCTCAGGTCTGTTCCAGTAGATGAATGACACCACAAGGCCATGTAGTTGTACTGATGTGATGGTGTATTACACAGCTCAGGTCTGTTCCAGTAGATGAATGACACCACAAGGCTGTGTAGTTGTACTGATGTGATGGTGTATTACACAGCTCAGGTCTGTTCCAGTCGATGAATGACACCACAAGACTGTGTAGTTGTACTGATGTGATGGTGTATTACACAGCTCAGGTCTGTTCCAGTAGATGAATGACACCACAAGGCTGTGTAGTTGTACTGATGTGATGGTGTATTACACAGCTCAGGTCTGTTCCAGTAGATGAATGACACCACAAGGCTGTGTAGTTGTACTGATGTGATGGTGTATTACACAGCTCAGGTCTGTTCCAGTAGATGAATGACACCACAAGGCTGTGTAGTTGTACTGATGTGATGGTGTATTACACAGCTCAGGTCTGTTCCAGTAGATGAATGACACCACAAGGCTGTGTAGTTGTACTGATGTGATGGTGTATTACACAGCTCAGGTCTGTTCCAGTAGATGAATGACACCACAAGGCCATGTAGTTGTGCTGATGTGATGGTGTTTTACACAGCTCAGGTCTGTTCCAGTAGATGAATGACACCACAAGGCCATGTAGTTGTACTGATGTGATGGTGTTTTACACAGCTCAGGTCTGTTCCAGTAGATGAATGACACCACAAGGCCGTGTAGTTGTGATGGTGTTTTTGATCTGGATTTTTTTCTCTGTGGTCTATGTTAAAATCAAATCAAATCAAATGACATTTTCTAACATGCGTGGAATACAACTGGTGTAGACTTTACCGTGAACTGCTTTCTTACGAGCCCATCCCAACGACGCAGAATATTAAAATAGTAAGGAGATTAATGAAATAAAATACACAAGGAAGGAGCTACATACAGTACAGTCAGGTTGACAACAGCATTCTGCTATACAGGTTAGACGTAGTTAGTTGTAATTACTGTCCTAGATTAGAACAACAGTTTACACTGTGCTGTAGTGTGTTTTGGCCATGTCCTTCCTAATGACACACGTAAAGGGTTTAAGACTTAGTCAGTTAGACTTTTAATGAACATCTTGTAATTACAGCAGTGCAGCTGTATTAACTTTACCATAGATCCCTCATCATTACTTCTCCACTGAGACTCACTGAGCTACTGACAAATGGCTGCTCGCATGGCAGATGACTGCTGTGTGTGTGTGTGTGTGTGTGTGTGTGTGTGTGTGTGTGTGTGTGTGTGTGTGTGTGTGTGTGTGTGTGTGTGTGTGTGTGTGTGTGTGTGTGTGTGTGTGTGTGTGTGTGTGTGTGTGTGTGTGTGTGTGTGTGTGTGCAGAGTAGACGTATCATTGTTTTCCCTCATGGCAGTGGAACGATCATTACCCAGGATCATTTATGTTAATGAGAGCAGAGTGATTAATACGGTAACGACGACCCTCTCAGGAGGCACAGCTGTCACCGCACTAACAAGAAGGGCCTTCACATGCTGATGCTGTGGGGAGCTGTGGGAGAAGACTATAGGAGTGTGTGTGTGTGTGTGTGTGTGTGTGTGTGTGTGTCTCTCTGTGTGTGTGTGTGTGTGTGTGTGTGTGTGTGTGTGTGTGTGTGTGTGTGTGTGTGTGTGTGTGTGTGTGTGTGTGTGTGTGTGTGTGCACGTGGCAATGGTTCTGACCTTTTCTCCAGTACAATGTGTTACTCCAAAGCTGTATGATCAGAATGACCCACTTCCAACAGTTGAACACAGGGTCACTGGCCTCAACTCCAAGCACTTGAGTCTGGCAGCGCTGAAAGCATCCATCAAAGGAAAATATGGAAATATGTCTGCCTTGTATGAGAAGTTGAAACCTGAAATCAAATAATTATTTGTGAGAAATGACATATAAAGTGATACATATTTAAACTTGTTAAAGAAGTAGCAAAACACAATTAAATAAATGTTAAATTATATGGAGTTTAAAAAATGCACAAGCCACAAATAATGGATGAACTAGGAAATCAATGAGAACTTTGTTGCTCCGCGTCTCAACTGAACATGCAACACTTTGTCAAAAGACATTATGTCAGATCTTAATTACTAATGATTTTCCCCACTGGTTCCTGGATCATGTACAATGGCCTTTTGTGAGTGATGTTCAGGTTTTAGCCCTGTTCAATGTGCCACTTTGTTTTTGCATTAATTGATCGCTAATGGCATGTGATTAATTGTGACATGGTGGTGCATTGAGCAGCACTATGATAAATACCCAGTCAGTAGGGCTGTGCTGTAGCTTCTACACTGTGTGCAGTAGAGTACTGTGTAAAAGAAAGTTGAAGGACATGAGGGATAATGTAAACAGAGCCTCTACGTTATGCACTGCATGTCACAGGCCTTAAACACATTATTTTCCCAGTGGTTTCAAAGCCTAATCAGTCCTGCTAGCTGCCCCTAAATTTGAGATTGAGTAAGTCGAGGCTGGCCAAGTAAAATGGCAAAACTTGTAGATGAATTCAGAATTTATGAAGATAATATTTCAGGGCCCATCAGCTTGGGGACGTTAAGCTCCACTCAATCCAGAGCGCCCAAGCTATGCTCCCCCCCCCCCCCCCCCCCCACCACCTCTGCTTATTTTTACAGCCAGCAGTCCAGAAATCCATTAGTCTTTTCATGGCCTATGTTCACACCAGTGTCAACCAGGCAAGTGAAAAATACCCGGCGCGATGAGAAGAGGTACAATTACACCACTCCAAAAGAGCTTTCTCCAGCAGATCATCCTGTAGAGTAAGTTCCTGGGGAAGAGCTGGTCTCAGATCCGTGGGAAGATGAAGCGCCTCGTCAGCGGCCTTCAGAAGCTCCAGACTACTGCCGCTCTGATAGGAGTCTGAGTGCGTCCCAAATGGCACCCTATTTCCTATGGTGCACTACTTTCAACCAGGTCCTCTACACTATATAGGGAATAAGGTGCCATTTGGAATGTATGGAATAGTGTGCCATTTGGAATGTATGGAATAGGGTGCCATTTGGAATGTATGGAATAGGGTGCCATTTGGAATGTAGGGAATAGGGTGCCATTTGGAATGTAGGGAATAGGGTGCCATTTGGAATGTATGGAATAGGGTGCCATTTGGAATGTATGGAATAGGGTGCCATTTGGAATGTATGGAATAGGGTGCCATTTGGAATGTAGGGAATAGGGTGCCATTTGGAATGTATGGAATAGGGTGCCATTTGGAATGTATGGAATAGGGTGCCATTTGGAATGTAGGGAATAGGGTGCCATTTGGAATGTATGGAATAAGGTGCCATTTGGAATGTATGGAATAGGGTGCCATTTGGAATGTATGGAATAGGGTGCCATTTGGAATGTATGGAATAGGGTGCCATTTGGAATGTATGGAATAGGGTGCCATTTGGAATGTAGGGAATAGGGTGCCATTTGGAATGTAGGGAATAGGGTGCCATTTGGAATGTATGGAATAGGGTGCCATTTGGAATGTATGGAATAGGGTGCCATTTGGAAAGTAGGGAATAGGGTGCCATTTGGAATGTAGGGAATAGGGTGCCATTTGGAATGTATGGAATAGGGTGCCATTTGGAATGTATGGAATAGGGTGCCATTTGGAATGTAGGGAATAGGGTGCCATTTGGAATGTATGGAATAGGGTGCCATTTGGAATGTATGGAATAGGGTGCCATTTGGAATGTATGGAATAGGGTGCCATTTGGAATGTAGGGAATAGGGTGCCATTTGGAATGTAGGGAATAGGGTGCCATTTGGAATGTAGGGAATAGGGTGCCATTTGGAATGTATGGAATAGGGTGCCATTTGGAATGTAGGGAATAGGGTGCCATTTGGAATGTATGGAATAGGGTGCCATTTGGAATGTATGGAATAGGGTGCCATTTGGAATGTATGGAATAGGGTGCCATTTGGAATGTATGGAATAGGGTGCCATTTGGAATGTAGGGAATAGGGTGCCATTTGGAATGTATGGAATAGGGTGCCATTTGGAATGTATGGAATAGGGTGCCATTTGGAATGTAGGGAATAGGGTGCCATTTGGAATGTATGGAATAAGGTGCCATTTGGAATGTATGGAATAGGGTGCCATTTGGAATGTATGGAATAGGGTGCCATTTGGAATGTATGGAATAGGGTGCCATTTGGAATGTAGGGAATAGGGTGCCATTTGGAATGTAGGGAATAGGGTGCCATTTGGAATGTAGGGAATAGGGTGCCATTTGGAATGTATGGAATAGGGTGCCATTTGGAATGTATGGAATAGGGTGCCATTTGGAATGTATGGAATAGGGTGCCATTTGGAATGTATGGAATAGGGTGCCATTTGGAATGTAGGGAATAGGGTGCCATTTGGAATGTATGGAATAGGGTGCCATTTGGAATGTAGGGAATAGGGTGCCATTTGGAATGTAGGGAATAGGGTGCCATTTGGAATGTAGGGAATAGGGTGCCATTTGGAATGTATGGAATAGGGTGCCATTTGGAATGTATGGAATAGGGTGCCATTTGGAATGTAGGGAATAGGGTGCCATTTGGAATGTAGGGAATAGGGTGCCATTTGGAATGTAGGGAATAGGGTGCCATTTGGAATGTATGGAATAGGGTGCCATTTGGAATGTAGGGAATAGGGTGCCATTTGGAATGTAGGGAATAGGGTGCCATTTGAGAGGCAGCCTTTAACGTTATGTTAATATCAGAACCTCAAGGCTGTGGGACGAGATCAGAGGAGGTTTGAGTAACACATTTGTATAATGCCTTTTGCCTTTACACTGATTGAATGCTGCTGATAAACCTTGAAATGAATGTAAATCACATTTTATAGCTATTGCTGCAGAGAGTACAACATTGGATTTCCATTTATTTAATCAGTTTTTATTGCAAAAAAAATGCCATCAGAAGATGTATTATAATATCATTAACACAGACGTGACATGAATCAGATTCTTTATCCAAAGTATGATGATATTCATGTATTGCTCAAATGGTACCCTATTCTCTATATACTGTACGGTGCCTTCAGAAAGCACTCAGACCCCTTGACTTTTTCCACATTTTATCACGTTACATCCTTATTCTAAAATGGATTAAATAAAAAACATGTCTTCATCAATCTACACACTATACCCCATAATGACAAAGCGAAAAAAAAATATTTTTTACATTTTTGCTAATTTATTACAATTTTAAAAAAGATACCTTATTTACATAAGTATTCAGACCCTTTGCTATGAGACTCGAAATTGAGTTCAGGTGCATCCTGTTACCATTGATCATCCTTGAGATGTTTCTACAACTTGATTAGAGTCCACCTGTGTTAAATTCAACTAATTGGACATGATTTGGAAAGGCACACACCTGTCTATATAAGGTGCCATAGTTGACAGTGCACGTCAAAGCAAAAACCAAGCCATGAAGTCGAAGGAATTGTCCATAGAGCTCCAAGACAGGATTGTGTCGAGGCACAGGTCTGGGGAAGGATACCAAAACATGTCTGCAGCATTGAAAGTCCCCAAGAACAGTGGCCTCCATCATTCTTAAATGGAAGAAGTTTAGAACCATCAAGACTCTTCCTAGAGCTGGCTGCCCTGCCAAACTGAGCAATTGGGGGAGAAGGGCCTTGGTCAGGGAGGTGACCAAGAACCAGATGGTCACTCTGACAGAGCTCCAGAGTTCCTCTGTGGAGATGGCAGAGCCTTCCAGAAAGACAACCATCTCTGCAGCACTCCATCAATCAGGCCTTTATGGTAGAATGGCCAGATAGAAGCCTCTCCTCAGTAAAAGGCACATGACAGCCCGCTTGGAGTTTGCCAAAAGGCACCTAAAGGACTATCAGACCATGAGAAACAAGATTCTCTGGTCTGATGAAACCAAGATTGAACTCTTTGGCCTAAATGCCAAGTGAGTCTGGAGTCTGGAGGAAGTCTGGAGGAAACCTGGCACCATCCCTACAGTGAAGCATGGTGGTGGCAGCATCATGCTGTGGGGATGTTTTTCAGTTGCAGGGACTGGGAAACTAGTCAGGATCAAGGGAAAGATGAACGAAGAAAATTCTAGAGAGATCCAGAGCGCTCAGGACCTCAGACTGGGGGGAAGGTTCACCTTCGAATAGGACAACGACCCTAAGCACACAGCCAAGACAATGTAGGAGTGGCTTCGGAACAAGTCTCTGAATGACCTTGAGTGGCCCAGCCAGAGCCCGGACTTGAACCCAATCAAACATCTCTGGAGAAACCTGAAAATAGCTGTGCAGCGACTTTCCCCATCCAACCTGGCAGAGCTTGAGAGGATCCGCAGAGAAGAATGGGAGAAACTCCCCAGATACAGGTGTGCCAAGCTTGTAGCGTCATACCCAAGAAGACTCGAGGTTGTAATCACTGCCAAAGGTGCATCAATAAAGTACTGAGTAAAGAGTCTGAATACTTATGTAAATGTGATATTTCAGTTTTACATTTTTAATAAATGTGCAAAAATGTCTAAAAAACTGTTTTTGCTTTGTCATTATGGGATATTGTGATGTTATTATGGGGTATTGTGTGTAGATTGATTGTGTGTAGATTTTTCTTTAGAGTAAGGCTGTAATGTAACACAATGTGGAAAAAGTCAAGGGTTCTGAATACTTTCCTAATGGTCTGTAGTGCTCTGGTCCAAAGTAGTGCACTAGATAGGGAATAGGGTGCAGTCTGAGATGCATCCTCTTATGGGACTGTGTGGTTTACTGTAGGTTAAGGAGCTAAAAGCCAAACCTGCGTCCCAAGAAGAGGATCTGACCCTGAAGTATGCTGATGCAGAATCTCTCGTCCGTTAGATTGGACAGCAGACTGAGATGTAGCTACCAGAGAGAGGCTGTAGATGTAGCAGGTCATCTTGTTAAATACCCAATCAGACATGGCTTAATTAAATATCAAATATCTTTATTACTAGACGGCATTTTTAATACTTGAGTGGCGCTTGATCTACCCGGTGTAATGGACAATAGAATAGTCCCAAAAGTGCAAACCCCAATCTCAATCAAGCGCACCTCAAATATCAAGACAAATACTTGACATTATGTTTTTGACCCAGGTCTATTATTTCACTTATTTCACTATTTCACAAAAAAAGATCAAGCCCTCTTAGTTGAAGGAGTGACTTAGCTGACAGTGTCTGTGTCCTCTGTTCAGCTGTTTGTCATCCAGACAGAGGTTTCACTGAAGCATAGGGACTGTCAGACTGACCTGGCCAAGGCAGAGCCCATTCTGCAAGCTGTTACTGCAGTGCTGGACACTCTTAACAAGGTACAATACTCAAATCATGTCATAGATTATAGAGTAATTGTAGCTAAGCCACATATCTAATAAGGGAACCAGTCAACCTGTAAATGAACCAGTTATTTACAGTACTAAATCACTCATCAAGTTAATGATCCTTTTGGTTTGTTGTATATGGTTCTTGATTGATTTATTCAACTGTCATAAAGCCAGGTAAGTCATTGATAAATAAATAATATTCTACAATAACTAGTGAATCTGACTGAGCTGAAATCGTTCGGCAATCCCTCCGGCGGCGGTGATCAACGTGGAGGTGATGGTGCTGCTGGCTCTGTGTGGCTTCGTTCCCAAGCAGAGGAGCTGGAAGGCAGCCCGGGCCTTTAAGGGCAAGGTAACAAAGGTTACCACCTGTCACTGTGTCACTTTGTGGGCTATACTCGGCCTTCTCTCAGGTTGGTAAGTTGGTGGTTGAAGATATTCCTCTAGTGGTGTGGGGGCTGTGCTTTGGCAAAGTGGGTGGGGTTATATCCTGCCTGTTTGGCCCTGTCCGGGGTTATCATCGGATGGGGCCACAGTGTCTCCTGACCCCTCCTGTCTCAGCCTCCAGTATTTATGCTGCAGTAGTTTGTGTCGGGGGGCGAGGGTCAGTCTGTTATATCTGGAGTATTTCTCCTGTCTTATCTGGTGTCCTGTGTGAATTTAAGTATGCTCTCTCTAATTCTCTCTTTCTCTCTCTCGGAGGACCTGAGCCCTAGGACCATGCCTCAGGACTACCTGGCATGATGACTCCTTGTTGTCCCCAGTCCACCTGGCCCGTGCTGCTGCTCCAGTTTCAACTGTTCTGCCTGCGGCTATGGAACCCTGACCTGTTCACTGTGATTATTATTATTTGACCATGCTGGTCATTTATGAACATTTGAATATCTTGGCCATGTTCTGTTATAATCTCCACCCGGCACAGCCAGAAGAGGACTGGCCACCCCTCATAGCCTGGTTCCTCTCTAGGTTTCTTCCTAGGTTTTGGCCTTTCTAGGGAGATTTTCCTAGCCACCATGGTTCTACACCTGCATTGCTTGCTGTTTGGGGTTTAGGCTGGGTTTCTGTACAGCACTTTGATATATCAGCTGATGTAAGAAGGGCTATATAAATAAATTTGATTTGAATTGTGTCAATCACATCATCGTCTGTCTGAGGGATACCAGTGTAATCTGGGTCTGGCCTTGACCCTGTATGTACCCTGCATGTCTCATCCTGACAATTCAGCTGGATGATGGCTCTTTGAATATAGTTCTGAATGGAGCCAGCGCCACTGCACTGTACCATCCTCTGGGCTCGAAGATTAATGTTCTTTGATTGTCTTTATTATGTTGGCTCAGCAAGTCCATCAACCAATCCGACAATAGTCTGCCTTGTGACATCATCAACATGTGCAAGACGTGTTTTACAGTCAAAAGCGGTGTGTTCCACTTGACTGACAACAATACATCACCCTTTCTACATTAATTTGTATTGTATCTTGATGCAAACATGTCTCCCTGTGGCTTCCAGGTGATGACCTCCTGCAGGCGCTGGTATCGTATTACAAGGACCACATCGCTGAGTCATGTCTGGTGGTGAAGGCCAGCATCCCGGAGTTGTCTCTTCACTGCTGATGTTGAGACTGGTGTTTTGCTGGTACTATTTAATGAAGCTGCCAGTTGAGTACTTGTGAGGCTGTAATCGAACCCACAAATGCTGATGTTCCAGATACTCAACTAGTCTAAAGAAGGCCAGTTGTATTGCTTCTTTAATCAGAAGAACAGTTTTCACCTGATGAAACTGGAGGTAAGAAGTGTTGTATTATAACACGCTGGGTTGAAATCGCCAGCTCTCACAACGATCATATGCCACTCAGCCTTGTCTTTTCATGAAGCCTATCTAATCTGTGATTCTGTGGTGGTTCTAACAGGGGTTGGATATCAACCTACAGAGCCTCACAGTCCAGTTTGAGAAGGCTGCTGATGACAAGGTCCAGTGCCAGGAGGAAGTGACCCACACCAACCAGACTATCGAGCAGGCCAACCAGCTGGTCAAGGGCCTAGAGGTACAGAGAGGAGGGGCTGGGGTGGGGGTCAGTCCTGTCATGCCTGATACACACTATAGAGCCAAACCCAGCTGCTCTGGGCCGGGTAGTGGTTACACATCCACCATCGTTTCTGGAACCATGCTGCAAAGGACAATGGGAAAAGAAAATACCTGAGCCAGCAACGCACTGTTCGGCCATATAGTGTGTATCAGGGATCAGTGTGTCTCACCTGGCATAGAAGAGACTGGTGACAGAGCCCGAGGCACGCTGTCTACCAGGAGGTGGGGTTGACAGAAGTGTATCAGGGATCAGTGTGTCTCACCTGGCATAGAAGAGACTGGTGACAGAGCCCGAGGCACGCTGTCTACCAGGAGGTGGGGTTGACAGAAGTGTATCAGGGATCAGTGTGTCTCACCTGGCATAGAAGAGACTGGTGACAGAGCCCGAGGCACGCTGTCTACCAGGAGGTGGGGTTGACAGAAGTGTATCAGGGATCAGTGTGTCTCCTCTGGCATAGAAGAGACGGGTGACAGAGCCCGAGGCACGCTGTCTACCAGGAGGTGGGGTTGACAGAAGTGTATCAGGGATCAGTGTGTCTCCTCTGGCATAGAAGAGACGGGTGACAGAGCCCGAGGCACACTGTCTACCAGGAGGTGGGGTTGACAGAAGTGTATCAGGGATCAGTGTGTCTCACCTGGCATAGAAGAGACTGGTGACAGAGCCCGAGGCACGCTGTCTACCAGGAGGTGGGGTTGACAGAAGTGTATCAGGGATCAGTGTGTCTCCTCTGGCATAGAAGAGACGGGTGACAGAGCCCGAGGCACGCTGTCTACCAGGAGGTGGGGTTGACAGAAGTGTATCAGGGATCAGTGTGTCTCCTCTGGCATAGAAGAGACGGGTGACAGAGCCCGAGGCACGCTGTCTACCAGGAGGTGGGGTTGACAGAAGTGTATCAGGGATCAGTGTGTCTCCTCTGGCATAGAAGAGACTGGTGACAGAGCCCGAGGCACGCTGTCTACCAGGAGGTGGGGTTGACAGAAGTGTATCAGGGATCAGTGTGTCTCACCTGGCATAGAAGAGACGGGTGACAGAGCCCGAGGCACGCTGTCTACCAGGAGGTGGGGTTGACAGAAGTGTATCAGGGATCAGTGTGTCTCCTCTGGCATAGAAGAGACGGGTGACAGAGCCCGAGGCACGCTGTCTACCAGGAGGTGGGGTTGACAGAAGTGTATCAGTAATCTGGATGAGGACTTGTTATAATGTCCCTGTGATGTGGCTGTGTCTGGCTGGAGTGTGGTGGAGGGGATGGAGCTTCAGGTCTGGCTAGCCAGCCTGTTGGGGATCAGGGAGGATGGAGAGGGAAAGAGGGATGGACCACAGCAAACGCACCATTAAACTGGGCAACTGTCTCTGTCTGGCCCATAGCCCAGTGGAGAAGAGAGATGGCAGGAAGGCTGCATGGACCGTACACTCAAGCTGGGCAGCAGACTGGCCTGAAGAGGTGGGTGTGTGTGTGTGTGTGTGTGTGTGTGTGTGTGTGTGTGTGTGTGTGTGTGTGTGTATTCGGTACACGTATAGATGTGTATACATTGTAATTGATGCTGCTCTTTAGATAATTCCTATTTTGGCTACAGTGTCTTCTATTCTACTCACATCAAGTCCAGGTGTTGCATGTTAAAACAAAGTGATCCAGTGGGGATCCAAAATGTTTACGTCGGTCAGTTAATGTGAAATCCAATAGGAGCCATGTTTTTCTGCCGTGGCCACATTCACACGTTCTACTTTCTTATTCAACAAAACAAATGTGGCCAGCATGGGACAGCTTGGCCTTTCCACATATCAAGATAAATGATATGTCTTTGTGGCATTGATCTGGGAGCCACAGTGTTTAGACTAATACATCAGACTATATTTAATCATTAACTTACCTCACAGGCTCAACAGCTGTTGGAAATTAAAAACGCTTCACCCCAAGACTGAGTGATATTACAGACAACCCATAATGTATTAGGGTAAAATTATAGTGATTTTTAACTGTCTGGGAATTTATTATGCCACATATTCTGTCCCCATGGGCCCTTGTGAAGAAACGCCAGGCGTGATTTACCGTGTTCAGGCTGTCACAGCTGGTCATACTATGGAAGGATTAATTGGACGCTAAATAGATGCTGAGTGAATTTGCAGGAAAACTTTCAAAGCCAGTTTGGTGGAATTAGTGTTGTATACTTTATTGCTTTAGGTTTTTCTAGTCTGGCTGATAGACTGGGAGGGGAAACATATTTCAGCCTAGATGAACCTTGCATCCCAGAGTTTGAAATATTTTAGGTGCTTTGAAGTTAAATGCATATAACAAGTTTTCAGTTGATTCTAAAAGTAATTTTATACATACACTGTGGACTACGTTTCATAGTGCTTTTGGTGGTGTATATTGTCATGAAGAAGCCTGGTTTATGTGTGTGTCCCAGTCAGAAAAGGAGTGGTGGCCCCAGGCCGAAGACTCTGAGTGGTGATGTTCTCCTCACCTCAGCTTCTGTCTCCTACGTGGGTCACTTCACCAGGCCCTACCGACACCAACTGCTCTACGAAGCCTGGATACCCTTCATACAGTCACAACGGGGAAGATCCCAAATGGCACCCTATTCCCTATGTAGCGCACTACTTTTGACCAGCGGGGCATTATCAAGCTGCTCCTTTATCCTTTATCGTGTAGATATGTCCTAAACTGTTTTTATTCGTGGTCTTTAATTGATTTTATTTGAACATTTTGATTTTGGATGTAAATTTAGGGATAACCCGCCTGGAAATTAATCTTGGTGAAACCTTGTTGCCTCTCTCGCTATCGGCCTGCATGGTTGTACAGTCGGTACCCCACACACAGCCAACCGAGTCACATCACCGCCTCACTGCTGTCAGTTCCAAATGCCACCCTATGTATTATTTAGTGCACTATATAGTGAACAGGGTTCCATCTGTCTGTCTCTCTGTGTGTTCCAGGTCTCCATCCACCAGACAGACGACCTGGACCCTGTCCTCATGCTTCCAGACGATGCCACCGTGGCTGCCTGGCACAACCAGGGCCTGCCAAACGATAGGATGTCTACAGAGAGCTCTGCCATCCTGACCACCGGCGAGTGCTGGACTCTTATGATGGACCCCCAGCAGCAGGGTATAAAGTGGATCTGCAGGCGCTGTGGGCCAGAGCTCAGGGTGGAGCTGCTCCACCAGATGGAGTGAGAGAGGGAGGGCGTTGTTTTGACGCGTTTCATTAATGATAGTAGAGATTTCAGAGGGGGGTGAAAAAGGAATGGAAGCAAGTTGGACTTGGAACATTGATGGTCACAAGGGTTTGTTTTGTATCACTGAACAGTGTCTATCCAAGTGGTCCAGTCTGTTTGTACTTTAGCCAAACATATACAGTAGGGTATGATAACCATAGAAGATTTGGTGCCTGGACAGTAGATACAGGATGGGACCAGGCTAATCACTGGTCACTACTAATTATCAGCTACAGTTTGAAAAGTATTCAGACTCTTTGACATTTTCCACATTTTGTAACGTTACAGCCTTATTCTAAAATTGATTAAATTATACATTTTCTCATCAATCTAAACACCTTACCCCCTAATGACAAAGTGAAAACAGATTTTTAGCGATTTTTGCAGAATTATTACAATTCAAATACAGAAATATCTTATTTACATTAGTATTTAGACATTTTGCTATGAGACTTGAAATTGAGCTCAGGAGCCTCCTGTTTCCAATTATCATCTTTGAGATGTTTCTACAACTTGATTTGAGTACACCTGTGTGGTAAATTCAACTAACTGGACATGATTTGGAAAGGCACACACCTGTCTATATAAGGTCCCATAGTTGACAGTGCATGTCAGATCAAAAACCAAGCCATAAGGTCAAAGGAATTGTCTGTAGGGCTCAGAGACAGGATCGTGTCGAGGCACAGATCTGCTGGAAAGGTACCAATCATTCTTAAATAGTAGAAGTTTAGAACCATCAAGACTCTTCCTAGAGCTGGCTGCCCAGCCAAACTGCCCAGCCAAACTGAGCAAGCAAGTAGTCGAGGGAGAAGAGCCTTGGTCAGGGAGATGACCAAGAACCAGTTGGTCACTATGACAGAGCTCCAGAGATCCTCTGTGGAGATGGCAGAACCTTCCAGAGACAACCATCTCTGCAGCACTCCATCAATCAGGTCTTGATGGTAGAATGGCCAGACGGAAGCCACTCTTCAGTAAAAGGCACATGACAGCCCGATTGGAGTTTGCCAAAAGGTACCTAAAGGACTCTCAGACCATGAGAAACAAGATTCTCTGGTGTGATGAAACCAAGATTGAACTATTTGGCCTGAATGCCAAGCATCACATCTGGAGGAAACCTGGCACCATCCCTACGGTGAAGCATGGTGGTGGCAGCATCATGCTGTGAGTGTCACGTTCTGACCTTAGTTCTGTTATTATATCTTTGTTTTAGTATGATCAGGGCATGAGTTGGGTGGGTTGTCTATGTTCGTTTTTCTATAATTTGGGATTTCTGTGTTCGGCCTAGTATGGTTCTCAATCAGAGGTAGCTGTCAATCGTTGTCCCTGATTGAGAATCATACTTAGGTAGCCTGGTTTCACTTTTGAGTTGTGGGTGTTTATTTTCCGTGCCAGTGTTTGTGCCACACAGGACTGTTTCGTTTGTGTCGTTTAGTCATGTTTATTGTTTTGTATTTCAGTGTTCATTTTTGATTAAACATTGTGGACACTTACCATAATGCGCATTGGTCCTCTGATCCTTCTCGCTACTCCTCCTCAGAAGAGGAGGACGAGATCAATTACAGTGAGGATGTTTTTCAGTGTCAGGGACTGGGAAGCTTGTCAGAATCGAGGGGAAAATGAACGGAACAAAGTACAGAGAGATCCTTGATGAAAACCTGCTCCAGAGCGCTCAGGAACTCAGACTGGGGAGAAGGTTCACCTTTCAACAGGACATTGACATTAAGCACGCAGCCAAAACAACACAGGAATGGCTTCGGGACAAGTCTCTGAATGTCTTTGAGTGGCCCAGCCAGAGCCAGGACTTGAACCTGATCTCTGGAGAGACCTGAAAATAGCTGTGCAGCAATGCTCCCTATCTAACCTGACAGAGCTTGAGAGGATCTGCAGAGAAGAATGGGAGAAACTCCCCAAATACAGGTGTGCCAAGCTTGTACCTTCATACCTAAGAAGACTCGAGGCTGTAATCGCTGCCAAAGGTGCTTCAACAAAGTTAAGGGTCTAAATACTTATGTAAATGTGATATTTCATTTTTTTATGTATGTATTTTTTCCAAAACCTGTTTTTGCTTTGTCATTATGGGGTATTGTGTGTAGATTGATGAGGGGGGGAAAGTATTTCATCCATTTTAGAATAAGGCTGTAACATAACAAAATGTGGGGTTTGAATACTTTCCGAGTGCACTGTATGTTTTTTTTCAAATTGATTGATGAGAAAAGTATCATCCAATCCATGGGTTCTCTCACTGCACCCTCATATGCCATGTCTTGAAATATGCAGACAGGCGTAATTAAAATGTACATTGTTATTCTTCTGACAGACATTCTAACTCCGCCCATCCATGTGTCATTTGGCTTGCCGGTTACCAAATGTAAAAAAGTATTCAAGTTACCTATTCCAGTGAATCATTCGGGTTACACTTTAAATGAAATACCTACTGTACGATTAATGCTTTATAACATCCTTTATAATGCCTTATAATACAATTGTAAGTGTATTATAAGTTATTATACAGGATGCTATAAAGTATAATTCTCTCTAAAGTGTTACCATCATCATTCTCTACAGGTATTTGGATGTGTTAGAGCGAGCCCTTGCCTATGGAGAGACTGTTCTGATGGAGAACCTACAAGAGAGAGTTGACCCAGTCCTGGAGCCACTACTGGGGAGATAAACACAAGAGACTGTTCTGATTGAGAACCTACAGGAGAGAGTTGACCCAGTCCTGGAGCCACTACTGGGGAGATAAACACAAGAGACTGTTCTGATGGAGAACCTACAGGAGAGAGTTGACCCAGTCCGGGAGCCACTACTGGGGAGATAAACACAAGATACTGTTCTGATTGAGAACCTACAGGAGAGAGTTGACCCAGTCCGGGAGCCACTACTGGGGAGATAAACACAAGAGATTGTTCTGATTGAGAACCTACAGGAGAGAGTTGACCCAGTCCGGGAGCCACTACTGGGGAGATAAACACAAGAGATTGTTCTGATTGAGAACCTACAGGAGAGAGTTGACCCAGTCTGGGAGCCACTACTGGGGAGATAAACACAAGAGACTGTTCTGATTGAGAACCTACAGGAGAGAGTTGAGCCAGTCCTGGAGCCACTACTGGGGAGATAAACACAAGAGACTGTTCTGATTGAGAACCTACAGGAGAGAGTTGAGCCAGTCCGGGAGCCACTACTGGGGAGATAAACACAAGAGACTGTTCTGATTGAGAACCTACAGGAGAGAGTTGACCCAGTCCGGGAGCCACTACTGGGGAGATAAACACAAGAGACTGTTCTGATTGAGAACCTACAGGAGAGAGTTGAGCCAGTCCTAGTGCCAAAACTGGGGAGATTAACACAAGAGACTGTTCTGATTGAGAACCTACAGGAGAGAGTTGAGCCAGTCCTAGTGCCACTACTGGGGAGAAACACCATCAAGGAAGGAAGTCAAGCAGTGACAATGGTCCTTGGTTTGACCTGTCCCTATACAGATCTACTGGCTCAGGAATCCACCAATGAAATCTCTAGGTGGGGCAGTTTCCCAGACACAGATTAACTCTAGTCCTGGACTAAAAAGCACTTTCAACTGAGAATGTCCATTGAAAGTACTTTTTAGTCTAGGATTAGCCTTAATCTGTGTCCAGGAAACCAGCCCTGGAGGAGACAAACAGTGAGATTTTTGTCATTAAGACAGAGTAGCCCTATACAATTACCATACTGTGTACTGTGCTTTCTCTGCAAAAGCTATTTATTCTATAGTTGTGCCTATAGCCTGTAACCAGTCTTGTCTACACATTACTAATCGATCCATGGTTTTATATCCCTTTTGATATACAAGTCAATACTTTCCCAACGTGTCTAAATATGGGCCTGAGGGACAGTATTAGACCATATCTGCCATACCGAATGGCTGCGAACCCTATTCCCTATATAGTGCACAAAATTAGTGCACTGCATAGGGATTAGGGTGCCATCTGGGACACAGACAATGCCAGAGGATTTGCCTGACTGACGCTAGAGTCTCACTGAGCGGTGGACAGCTCCAGGGACATGACTGACTGGGATATGATTGCTCCTTGCTCTTTAGATTATAGATGAATTTGTATTGCGTGTTCTGAATCCCTGAGGCAGACGTATGGATCGCCCCTCTGACGCTGGTGATAGATGTTCATTGGCCTGCTCATAGTCTTTATGTGGTGAATACTGAGCAGTTATTCTTCAGTGGTTAGCCCTGAATAGTGGGCAGCCAGCCTCTCTTGTGGGTAAGGGACTTGTGCCTTTCCCTCTCTGAAAACGAATGGGAACAACACACCACCACCACACTCAACAGTGGTCAGGAGTGTATCCAGGACAATCTCCAATACAGATCATTAGGCTACATAGGCTTATTATTAGGCTACATAGGTCTATCACTAGGCAACGTGAGCCTATAGTTTGTAGTTGATTTGGTCATTTGCCGTAGCGTAGGTTATGGAAAGAATGATCAATTCACTATGATGTGAAATGGTTGTGGATGTATTTCAATCTATTACACTGAGTCCCTTTGAACCAATGGAGCAAATAATCCAATCACCAAGCATATTTATTCACCTCCACACCAACGTTGTTATGATTATCTGAGTTCAATCCTCTAAATGAACAACATATCACAATGTAACAGGAAGTATCTACGGTGCAAACGGAAAAATAAAAATACTATAAATCCACCTCCTCTTCTCAACCATCAACACACATCTTTCTTGTTCCTTCCTTTCCAACGTGTGTGTGAATGTTATTGAACATCTGAGACGGGACATGAACTCCTAACAGATACAGTGCTGCTGTTGTCTGTCGACCCATGACAATTCATCCCTGTGGTAAATCTGATTATGAATTCATCCGCTGTAGATGACCTGCGCTTGTTTCTGCTTGTGATTAATACAACCTGCTGTGATGGCCATGATGGATACGGTGGGGCTCCACAGCTGAAGTTCATTAATAATTGGAATGTTGTAGAGTGTGAAGTAATGAATACTAATTATTTCCTTTCATGGCTGACGGAGGACTACAAGCCAATCCATCAGCCCAGGACTTTCATTTGGTGGAGTAATGGTTCTATCAATAGTACATTCATTTTTGCTTGTGAAGATATAGAGTGTAGCAGGATCCGGGCCATGGGAAACCTGGGCCCTAAAAAATGGGGTCCGTTGCCTGACATGGGAAGGGTAATTAGTGAAAAATGAAAAGCCACCGGGTCGAGTTTGTCGAGCCTCTGCTAATTGAATTGAAATGGAGGAACAGATAAATACTGTATTGGTTACTTTGGGAGACGATAGATTATCTCCTGGATACATTTAAGATTATTTCCTTGTGGTTAACATTTTAAACATTTCAAAGTTTGGAGAAGCATGAGGATTTCTGACCAGAGGGCTTCTGGTTTAAAGGGATACTTTGGGATTGTGTCTACTTCCCCAGTCAGATGAACTCATTGATACCATTTTTATGTCTCTGTGTCCAGTATGAAGGAAGTTAGAAGTAGTTTTGCGAGCCAATGCTAACATTCTGTAGCGTTAGCGCAATGACTGGAAGTCTATGGGTATCTATTAGCATACAGCGTACCCCCACAATTTATTTTGCCGTACCGGACCGGATGCTGAGCCAGACCGCACCGGCTAACTTTCACCCCTGTGTGTGTGTGTGTGTGTGTGTGTGTGTGTGTGTGTGTGTGTACATCGGAGGTGTTGGGGGAAAAGCAGAAGACATACAGTATTTCCATCCCATGTGGACTAATAAAGTCTATCTTAGTGTATAATTATGTTCATGATAACCAGGTTAAATGAATCATACAGTAGCCTGTAGTTTAGTATCACTGGTGTTAGAACAACAAGGGAAACATGTACTGTTCAGCCTCTCTGATGTACTGTAGTATCTGGGAGTTTAGTATCACTGGTGTTAGAACAACAAGGGAAACATGTACTGTTTAGCCTCTCTGATGTACAGTAGTATCTGGGAGTTTAGTATCACTGGTGTTAGAACAACAAGGGAAACATGTACTGTTCAGCCTCTCTGATGTACAGTAGTCTCTGGGAGTTTAGTATCACTGGTGTTAGAACAACAAGGGAAACATGTACTGTTCAGCCTCTCTGATGTACTGTAGTATCTGGGAGTTAAGTATCACTGGTGTTAGAACAACAAGGGAAACATGTACTGTTCAGCCTCTCTGATGTACAGTAGTATCTGGGAGTTTAGTATCACTGGTGTTAGAACAACAAGGGAAACATGTACTGTTCAGCCTCTCTGATGTACAGTAGTATCTGGGAGTTTAGTATCACTGGTGTTAGAACAATAAGGGAAACATGTACTGTCCAGCCTCTCTGATGTACTGTAGTATCTGGGAGTTAAGTAGGTCTGGTTTAGGATGTGTACTAGCGTCAAGACTTAAATTCCATGTGTTATTATATAGGCCTACTGTTTTATAGTCTAGTTAGTAGAGCAATGCGCGCTCCATTTCACTGTGTTCCCTGCAAATGAAATGTACTTATGGCTACGCTGAAATGGGGAGGAATCTGGAGCATGACTGAGGCCCTAGTTCATAGCTCATTGTGTTAACTGACACATACACACACAGGTGGTGGAGGCCAGAGAGATCAAGACAAAGATCAACGAGGCCAGAGAGCTCTACCGCCCTGCTGCCCAGAGAACCTCTCTGTTCATCATCTACAACCTGCACAGAATCAACCCCATGTACCAGTTCTCCCTCAAGGTGATTATAACATCTTATAACCCCATGTACCAGTTCTCCCTCAAGGTGATTATAACATCTTATAACCCCATGTACCAGTTCTCCCTCAAGGTGATTATAATTGCTTATAACCCCATGTAACAGTTCTTCCTGAAGCTGATTATAACCCCATGTAGCAGTTCTCCCTGAAGGTGATTATAATTGCTTATAACTCCATGTACCAGTTCTCCCTCAAGGTGATTATAACCTCTTCTAAACCTCTTATAACTCAATGTACCAGTTCTCCCTCAAGGTGATTACAACCCCTTATAAACCTCTTATAACGCCATGTACCAGTTCTCCCTCAAGGTGATTACAACCCCTTATAAACCTCTTATAACCCCATGTACCAGTTCTCCCTCAATGAGATTATAACCTTGTATAACTCCATGTACCAGTTCTCCCTCAAGGTGATTAAAACCTTGTATAACTCCATGTACCAGTTCTCCCTCAAGGTGATTAAAACCTTGTATAACTCCATGTACCAGTTCTCCCTCAAGGTGATTAAAACCTTGTATAACTCCATGTACCAGTTCTCCTTTAGGGTGCTTTTAATATCTGGAGTCATACTTGTCAAGTGTTTGTGTAGTCACTCACTACTCTCATAGCTTGTTGAGACACATGGGGGAAACTCCCTGGGGTGTAATATAACAGTTAATCACACTATGGACCTATGACATCCCCTTTATCTCTGTACCTGTCTCCTTGTACCTGTCTATCTGTACCTGTCTCCCTGTGTCCAGCACCCTGTACCTGTCTCCCTGTACCTGTCTCCCTGTACCTGTCTCCCTGTGTCCAGCACCCTGTACCTGTCTCCCTGTACCTGTCTCTCTGTACCTGTCTATCTGTACCTGTCTCTCTGTACCTGTCTCTCTGTACCTGTCTCTCTGTACCTGTCTCCCTGTACCTGTCTCCCTGTACCTGTCTCCCTGTACCTGTCTCTCTGTACCCGTCTCCCTGTGTTCAGCTCCCTGTACCTGTCTCCCTGTACCTGTCTCTCTGTGCCTGTCTCTCTGCACCTGTCTCCCTGTACCTGTCTCCCTGTACCTGTCTACCTGTTCCTGCCTCCCTGTCTCCCTGTACCTGTCTCTCTGTACCTGTCTCCCTGTACCTGTCTTCCTGTACCTGTCTCTCTGTTCCTGTCTTTCTATACCTGTCTCCCTGTACCTGTCTCCCTGTACCTGTCTCTCTGTACCTGTCTCCCTGTATCTGTCTCCCTGTATCTGTCTCCCTGAACCTTTCTCCCTGTACCTGTACCTGTGCTCCAGACCTTCAACACAGTCTTCCACAAAGCGATAGAGCGAGCGGAGTGGGACGAGGACGTGAGGGCCAGAGTGCTCTCCTTGACCGAGGCCGTCACCTACTCAGCATTCCTCTACACCAGCCGGAGCCTCTTCCAGAGAGACAAGTCAACCTTCCTGTCACACAACGCCTTCCAGGTAAGTGGCCCGGGGCCGCCCCAAAAGGTTGGCCCCCCCTGTCATTCTCATAAATCTAAGCACTTATTCTGGCCCCACATTAGCTTCAATTAGAGGCCGTCAGCGGGACAGAAGGACCATACGCTGCTTTTGATTAGCTCTCCCACCTGGCCTGGCCAAAGCTGTTCAGACTGTTACCTCTGACAGGGGGTGTGGCCTGACGGCAGAATGCTAATAGCTGTCATGGCCACCTGCCTGTTGCCAACTGTTCTCAACTCCACTGTGAGAAAGTGTCTACAGTAAGGCTGTCATTCGCCTGGTCGTGGCTTCACGTCTCTGTTTCAGATTAATGTTTCTGGTAGCCGAGGCCATATTCTTGTTTGATCAAAAACTTTATTGATAGGATAGAAGTTCTGACCTGAATCTAATCTATACCTGTTGTTATATCTCTGTTGTCTCTCCTCTCCAGATTCTGCTGACCCGTGGGCAGATTGAGGCCCAGGAGTTGGACTTCCTGTTGTATTTCCCAGTGGAGCCCAGCGTAGCCAGCCCTGTCCCGTTCCTGTCCCCACAAGCCTGGGGAATCGTCAGGGTAACACACATCTCCAAGGCTGCACCTTAAATCACACCCTATTCCCCATTGAGTGCACTAATCACACCCTATTCCCCATAGACTGCACTAATCACACCATATTCCCCATTGAGTGCACTAATCACACCCTATTCCCCATAGACTGCACTAATCACACCATATTCCCCATTGAGTGCACTAATCACACCCTATTCCCCATAGACTGCACTAATCACACCATTTTCCCCATTGAGTGCACTAATCACACCCTATTCCCCATAGAGTGCACTAAAATGAGTGCACTAAGAAGTACAGTAGCACATTGTGTTTGCGATCCAACTGGCACCTTATTCCCTATGTAGTACACTATTGACCAGGGCCCATAGGGAATAGGGAGCCTGCAATGGGACATTGGCAGCTTATGGTGGTGTGATGATGATGATCTCCTCAGACCCTGTCTACCCTGGATGAGTTCCGGGGGGTTGGACCGGGACATTGAGGGCTCAGCCAAGCGCTGGAGGAAGACGGTAGACTCAGAGTGTCCTGAGAGAGTGGGGTTTCCTCAGGACTGGAAGAATAAAAGCTCCCTACAGAAACTCGTTATGCTGAGAGCCATACGCCCTGACAGAATGACCTACGCCCTCAGGTGAGACATCGGTTATGTCCCAAATGGCCCCCTATTATTCCCTATATAGTGCACTACTTTTGACCAGGGCCCAAGGGTTCCATTTGGGACTGAGACATCAGCACTACATATTCTACAGTATTCTTTCATTTCTGGTGAGGAAGTGTGGCCTCTGCACTTGTTTGTAAACGGACTTGGACGTGGTGAATGTAAATGCAACAGTTTTATGCACTTCAAGCTTTGCCAGTAAGGAAATGATAGTAACATACTGTATTTCACCTCTATCAGTCCCATAGTGAGTAAGTAACTAAATCTGTGACAGGAGCTTTGTGGAGGAGAGCTTGGGAGCGAGAAATGTGGACGCTGCCAAGCTGGAGAGTAGCCCCTCCAGCCCTGTGTTCTGCATCCTCTCTCCTGGAGTGGACCCACTCAACAATGTGGAGAACCTGGCTACACAACACACTAACACCGGGCTGCCAACCCTCCTCCTAGAGAGCTACTGGGTTGAGCAGCAGACTCCAGTCCTGTTCTCACATTAATCACCTGATTCAGATACATCCTGATGATAAGAAGCACGTGGGGACTGTGGAGAGATATTCTGAGTGTCTTGTGTCCTGTGTTGTGGGATTGAGGCTGGGTTTCTCCATAGAGCTGGGGACACTACACAATGTGTCTCTGGGTCAGGAGGAGGTGGCTGACAGGGGCCCTGCAGAAGGCCTCTCAACACAGACACTGGGTCATCCTGCAGGTAGGGAACAGCCGACACGGGGTCATCCTGCAGGTAGGGAACAGCAGACACTGGGTCATCCTGCAGGTAGGGAACAGCAGACACTGGGTCATCCTGCAGGTAGGGAACAGCCGACACTGGGTCATCCTGCAGGTAGGGAACAGCAGACACTGGGTCATCCTGCAGGTAGGGAACAGCAGACACTGGGTCATCCTGCAGGTAGGGAACAGCAGACACTGGGTCCTCCTGCAGGTAGGGAACAGCAGACACTGGGTCATCCTGCAGGTAGGGAACAGCAGACACTGGGTCATCCTGCAGGTAGGGAACAGCAGACACTGGGTCATCCTGCAGGTAGGGAACAGCAGACACTGGGTCATCCTGCAGGTAGGGAACAGCAGACACTGGGTCATCCTGCAGGTAGGGAACAGCTGACACTGGGTCATCCTGCAGGTAGGGAACAGCTGACACTCGGTCATCCTGCAGGTAGGGAACAGCAGACACTGGGTCATCCTGCAGGTAGGGAACAGCTGACACTCTGTCATCCTGCAGGTAGGGAACAGCAGACACTGGGTCATCCTGCAGGTCGGGAACAGCAGACACTGGGTCATCCTGCAGGTAGGGAACAGCATTTGTCAGTATGGAAGTATTTGATTGAGGTTGCATGGCTCAGTGGAACAAATGGAATAGTCCACAAAGTGCAGACAGTACCCTGGGCTTCTGGCACTCAGACATTCAAACTACTTTCTGAAAACTGTATTACGGTGTACAGCAGGGCTGCCATATTCCTGTCCTGGAGGGCCCAAACATCATTCATTCTACCTGGTAGTTAATTACACTCACCTGGTGTCCCAGGTCTGAATTAGTCCATGCCGCATTGGGCCAGTAACCGAAAGGTTACTGGATCGAATCCCGAGCTGACAAGGTTAAAATATGTCGTTCTGCCTCTGAGCAAGGCAGTTAACCCACTGTTCCCTGGGCACCGAAGACGTGGAAGTGGATTAAGGCAGCCCCTGGCACCTCTCTGATTCAGAGGGGTTGGGTTAGATACAGAAGGCACATTTCAGTTGAATGCATTAGGTTGTACAACTGACTAGGTCTTTCCTTTTCCCTTTGATTAGAAGTAGAGAATGAAAACCAGAAGTGTTTCGGCCCTCCAGTACAGCCTGCTGGACACGGTAATACAGTAGGTAAGTCTATACTAGTGGTAGTCTGGAGGGTCATAGTGACTGTATGATGTTGTTCCAGTAGCCAGACTAGACTAGTGGTAGTCTGGAGGGTCATAGTGACTGTATGATGTTGTTCCAGTAGCCAGACTAGACTAGTGGTAGTCTGGAGGGTCATAGTGACTGTATGATGTTGTTCCAGTCTGCCAGACTATACTAGTGGTAGTCTGGAGGGTCATAGTGACTGTATGATGTTGTTCCAGTCTGCCAGACTATACTAGTGGTAGTCTGGAGGGTCTGTATGATGTTGTTCCAGCAGCCAGACTAGACTAGTGGTAGTCTGGAGGGTCATAGTGACTGTATGATGTTGTTCTAGTAGCCAGACTAGACTAGTGGTAGTCTGGAGGGTCATAGTGACTGTATGATGTTGTTCCAGTCTGCCAGACTATACTAGTGGTAGTCTGGAGGGTCATAGTGACTGTATGATGTTGTTCCAGTAGCCAGACTAGACTAGTGGTAGTCTGGAGGGTCATAGTGACTGTATGATGTTGTTCCAGTCTGCCAGACTATACTAGTGGTAGTCTGGAGGGTCATAGTGACTGTATGATGTTGTTCCAGTCTGCCAGACTATACTAGTGGTAGTCTGGAGGGTCTGTATGATGTTGTTCCAGCAGCCAGACTAGACTAGTGGTAGTCTGGAGGGTCATAGTGACTGTATGATGTTGTTCTAGTAGCCAGACTAGACTAGTGGTAGTCTGGAGGGTCATAGTGACTGTATGATGTTGTTCCAGTCTGCCAGACTATACTAGTGGTAGTCTGGAGGGTCATAGTGACTGTATGATGTTGTTCCAGTAGCCAGACTAGACTAGTGGAAGTCTGGAGGGTCATAGTGACCGTATGATGTTGTTCCAGTCTGCCAGACTAGACTAGTGGTAGTCTGGAGGGTCATAGTGACTGTATGATGTTGTTCCAGTCAGCAGCCAGACTAGACTAGTGGTAGTCTGGAGGGTCATAGTGACTGTATGATGTTGTTCCAGCAGCCAGACTAGACTAGTGGTAGTCTGGAGGGTCATAGTGACTGTATGATGTTGTTCCAGCAGCCAGACTAGACTAGTGGTAGTCTGGAGGGTCATAGTGACTGTATGATGTTGTTCCAGTCAGCAACCAGACTAGACTAGTGGTAGTCTGGAGGGTCATAGTGACTGTATGATGTTGTTCCAGTAGCCAGACTAGACTAGTGGTAGTCTGGAGGGTCATAGTGACTGTATGATGTTGTTCCAGTAGCCAGACTAGACTAGTGGTAGTCTGGAGGGTCATAGTGACTGTATGATGTTGTTCCAGTAGCCAGACTATACTAGTGGTAGTCTGGAGGGTCATAGTGACTGTATGATGTTGTTCTAGTCAGCAGCCAGACTAGACTAGTGGTAGTCTGGAGGGTCATAGTGACTGTATGATGTTGTTCCAGTCTGCCAGACTATACTAGTTGTAGTCTGGAGGGTCATAGTGACTGTATGATGTTGTTCCAGCAGCCAGACTAGACTAGTGGTAGTCTGGAGGGTCATAGTGACTGTATGATGTTGTTCCAGTCTGCCAGACTATACTAGTGGTAGTCTGGAGGGTCATAGTGACTGTATGATGTTGTTCCAGCAGCCAGACTAGACTAGTGGTAGTCTGGAGGGTCATAGTGACTGTATGATGTTGTTCCAGCAGCCAGACTAGACTAGTGGTAGTCTGGAGGGTCATAGTGACTGTATGATGTTGTTCTAGTCAGCAGACAGACTAGACTAGTGGTAGTCTGGAGGGTCATAGTGACTGTATGATGTTGTTCCAGCAGCCAGACTAGACTAGTGGTAGTCTGGAGGGTCATAGTGACTGTATGTTGTTCCAGTAGCCAGACTAGACAAGTGGTAGTCTGGAGGGTCATAGTGACTGTATGATGTTGTTCCAGTCAGCAGCCAGACTAGACTAGAGGTAGTCTGGAAGGTCATAGTGACTGTATGATGTTGTTCCAGTAGCCAGACTAGACTAGTGGTAGTCTGGAGGGTCGTAGTGACTGTATGATGTTGGTCCAGCAACCAGCCAGCAACAATAGAATAGAGCACCTGATTCAACATGATTATCTGCCTTCTTGATCTGAGCCAGGGAACCTAATTGGTTCAATTTGGTTCTATCAATTTGGTTCAATCAGTTTGGTTCAATCTAAAGCGTGATTAGATTAGATCAGCTAAATCCGCTGCTTCGGTACTTGGCTGGAACAAAAGTGTTTAGGTCTTGTTTCTAGAAACATTTCCCCTCATTGAGAAACGCTAATGAACACATAAAATACAATAAATACAGTTTTGTGTGTGTGTGTTGTTTCGGTCAGAAAGTGCACCTGTTGACGCAGTGGTTGCCCACTCTGGAAGCCCTCCTGGAGAGTACCGGGGTGGACACCATGACTACCGGGTGTTCATCAGCGGGGAGCCAGCGCCCAGCCCTGACCAGCACGTCATCCCCAGAGGCATCCTGGAGGACGCCATCAAGATCCCCAACGAGCCACCCACCGGCATGCACACCAGTCTGCACGCTGCCCTCCACAGCTTCAACCAGGTCAGAGGCAAACATATGGCTGATTTAAAAAAGTTGTTTTGTAGATATAGAATTTAACTCTTAATGTTCAAGTGATGCCTTGTGAAATGAGCAGGGTTCAGAGTTGTTCCTGGTCAAGGTCATGCAGTGAAGGAAAACTCAGTGCCCTACAGTAGTTAATATTTACAGCAGCTGCCTTTCACCTGTAGTGAAGTTCACATACAGCAGCTGCCTTTAAGCTGTAGTGAAGCTCACATACAGCAGCTGCCTTTCACCTGTAGTGAAGCCCACTTACAGCAGCTGCCTTTCACCTGCAGAGAAGCTCACTTACAGCAGCTGCCTTTCACCTGTAGAGAAGCTCTCTTACAGCAGCTGCCTTTCACCTGTAGTGAAGCCCTCTTACAGCAGCTGCCTTTCAGCTGTAGAGAAGCTATTACAGCAGCTGCCTTTCAGCTGCAGTGAAGCCCTCTTACAGCAGCTGCCTTTCACCTGTAGTGAAGCTATTTTACAGCAGCTGCCTTTCAGCTGTAGAGAAGCTCTTACAGCAGCTGCCTTTCACCTGTAGTGAAGCTCTCTTACAGCAGCTGCCTTTCACCTGTAGTGAAGCCCTCTTACAGAAGCTGCCTTTCACCTGTAGAGAAGCTCACTTACAGCAGCTGCCTTTAACCTGTAGTGAAGCCCTCTTACAGCAGCTGCCTTTCACCTGTAGTGATTCCCTCTTACAGCAGCTGCCTTTCACCTGTACAGAAGCTCCCTTCCAGCAGCTGCCTTTCACCTGTAGTGAAGCCCTCTTACAGCAGCTGCCTTTCACCTGTAGAGAAGCTCTCTTACAGCAGCTGCCTTTCACCTGTAGAGAAGCCCTCTTACAGCAGCTGCTTTTCACCTGTAGTGAAGCCCTCTTACAGCAGCTGCCTTTCACCTGTAGAGAAGCCCACTTACAGCAGCTGCCTTTCACCTGTAGAGAAGCCCTCTTACAGCAGCTGCTTTTCACCTGTAGTGAAGCCCTCTTACAGCAGCTGCCTTTCACCTGTAGAGAAGCTCTCTTACAGCAGCTGCCTTTCACCTGTAGAGAAGCTCACTTACAGCAGCTGCCTTTCACCTGTATTGAAGCTCTCTTACAGCAGCTGCCTTTCACCTGTAGAGAAGCTTTCATACAGCAGCTGCCTTTCACCTGTAGAGAAGCTATTACAGCAGCTGCCTTTCACCTGTATGTATGTAGATTTAGTTCTTCATTTATTTATTTATTTTCAAATCAGGACTACCTGGCATGATGACTCCTTGCTGTCCCCAGTCCACCTGGCCGTGCTGCTGCTCCAGTTTCAACTGTTCTGCCTGCGGTTATGGAACCCTGACCTGTTCACCGGACGTGCTACCTGTCCCAGACCTGCTGTTTTCAACGCTCTAGAGTCAACAGGAGAGGTAGAGATACTCTGAATGATCGGCCAACTGACATTTACTCCTGAGGTGCTGACTTGTTGCACCCTCGACAACTACTGTGATTATTATTATCGGACCATGCTGGTCATTTATGAACATTTGAACATCTTGGCCATGTTCTGTTATAATCTCCACCCGGCACGGCCAGAAGAGGACTGGCCACCCCTCATAGCCTGGTTCCTCTCTAGGTTTCTTCCTAGGTTTTGGCCTTTCTAGGGAGTTTTTCCTAGCCACCGTGCTTCTACACCTGCATTGCTTGCTGTTTGGGGTTTTAGGCTGGGTTTCTGTACAGCACTTTGAGATATCAGCTGATGTAAGAAGGGCTATATAAATACATTTGATTTGATTTTTCATTAGATTTTCTAATGATCTGTCGCTCAGGAAACATGCCTGGGCGAGAATAAATAACAATAGCAAGCAAGCATGGGCTTAGATCACGACTTAACAACAGACGTCGTCAGCAATGGAATATTTATAGGAACAGACAAAGCAGTAACCTTCTAAACAGTGCTAAGTAGACAAACAACCATATGCCCTCAGAAAAGTCTACAGACAATAACTAGATTGATAGCTAGAACAACAATGACTAGTCACGGATTATGATTCACACACACAATGTTTTGAGAAGGGGGGACTTGTGCCCCTCACTGTGTGAGTGATTAAGAGCCGCACGTGTTTCTGTCGGGGGAAATGAGAGTGGCATTTTCTAATCCAATTCAATCGTTGCACCAGCCTCAACCAATACCCCACCTGTTTCTTTAAAGATAGACAAGCCAATAGTTGTTTAGAGCACACAGCGCTTCACACTGTTTGAGTGAAAGAGAGATGCGTCCTGGCTGACCAAGGATAATACAAAAAAAAGACTTGTCATAATCGTATTCGCAAAATTCTCCATATCCGTTACTCGTTTTTTTCCAAGTACTCGGCACACCCCTACTACTAACCACTTTTCGGACTAACTACTGCGCTCAAATCATATCCTGATGTCAACAGTAGATGAGAGTTATATTCATAACATTGCTAACTAAGTTAGCCAACATACATTTAGAAAAAACAAGTTATATTAACTGGCTAGCTAGCCAGCTTTAGCAATGTTGGGTGGTCGATGTAATTTATACCGGGAGCTACAGTAGATAACCAGCTGAGCTAGCAAACAATGTAGCATTCGAAAAATACTCCTACAGGCTCTGTAGCAAGTACTCCTGGTGCACTGTTATTAGCCATTTAAACTATTTGTTTTTGCTCTGTCTTTACAATGGCCTCCATGCGTTTAAAATGTGAGCTTGTCTGACGTGCGCTGCGATTGGTTGCCCCAAATTCTGGGGTGGGGCTTAACGAAGGGTCAATTAGTGTCAATTGGAAACTCATCCAAGATATGAGATATGTGTCAAGACAACATATTTTGATCAATTACATAAATTTGTGTTTTTTAAATAGTAATACAAGTTATTTAGATAAGCAAAACAAGTACAGTTAGTAAATGTTCAATTCATATGCAGTGAAATATTCCACACTTAAAAAAGGAGATAATTTCCATTCCTATCATACACTGTATATACAAAAGGATGTGGACACCGCTTCAAATGAGTGGATTCTGGTGGTAGGCTACACAAGCTCACAGAAGTGGTAGGCTACACAAGCTCACAGAAGTGGTAGGCTACACAAGCTCACAGAACGGGACCACCGAGTGCAATGTACACGCAGCACATAAAACTGAAACGCGCAGCACATAAAAATCGACTGTCCTCGGTTGCAACACTCACTACCGAGTTTCAAACTGCCTCTGCAAGCAATGTCAGCACAAGAACTGCTCGTCAGGAGCTTCATGAAATTGGTTTCCATGGCCAAGTAGCCGCATACAAGCCTAAGATCACCATGCCCAATGCCAAGCGTCAGCTTGCTGCCATTGGACTCTGGAGCAGTGGAAATGAGCAGTGAAAATGCATTCTCTGTATTGATGAATCACGCTTCACCGTCTGGCAGATGAAACTGGGTTTGGCGGACACCAGGAGAAAGCTACCTGCCCAAATGCATAATGTCAAGTGTAAAGTTTGGTGGAGGATAATTAATGGTCTGGGGCTGTTTTTCATGGTTTGGACTAGGCCCCTTAATTCCTGTGAAGGATAATCTTAACCCTATAGTATACAATGACATTGTAGACAATTCTGCGCTTCCAACTTTGAGGCAACAGTTTGGAGAAGGCCCTATCCTGTTTCAGCATGACAATTCCCCCGTGCACAAAGCGAGGTCCACACAGAAATGGTTTGTCGATATCTGTGTGGAAGAACATGACTGTCATTATTATACTGTTGTGCCCCTCATTCACACTAACAACACATAATGTGTTTTTCTCTTCCTATTACTCTGGTCACAACCAATTATCTCCTCAGATTCTGCCCCCCCAAAAACGAATGTCCTTCATTATGTTAACCAAACACTAACCTGTATGTGCTTACACAGAGAATTCATTAGGGGGGCAATGAAGCGTTGTTCTCGGTGTAATTACACGCAGGCCGACGTGACAGTTCGCCACGCCGCATAAGTGATCGCTGCAATTAGTGCTGAGGAAGGAAGTCATTTGCTAAACAATACAGGTACAAATGGTTGTGATCTCCATTTTTTGTCATTTGTTATTATAAATCACGTTTCTTATCTTTCCTCCTTCACCCTCACGGATCATCATCAGTCGTTCTGCCCCTGAACAAGGCAGTTAACCCACTGTTCCTAGGCCGTCATTGAAAATAAGAATTTGTTCTTAACTGACTTGCCTAGTTAAATAAAGGTAAAATAAAAAAATACAAAATCTTCTCAGAGATGGCCTATACGCCAAAGGGCACCCTATTCCCAATGTAGTGCACTACTTTTGACAAGGACCCGTAGGACTCTGGTTAAAAGTAGTGAACTCTGTGGGGAATAGTGCACCATTTGGCATTAAGAGAGTGTGAATGTTTGTTCGTTTCAGATAAAAGTTGATCTGCAATTGCTATGATCCATTTTGACACCTGTTATGTCGTCTGAGAAAACGTGGCCTTCAAAGCAAATCTGCTGCCTGCTAGTGTAGCAGACATGAGTCGGTCGCGGATGCTCATTGTGATGGGTAGCCTCGCCGGCGACTTCAAAATCAGTGTTGGCCCTAGGGCCAATAGGGTATTTCCTCTTGGTCTAATGGTCAAGACGTTGGTTTCTCCAGCATTAATCCTGGGTTCATCCCTCAGGTTACACTAGCCCAGTTATCCAATTTGTTGTTAATTCAGTATCAGCTTTGATACTGTGGCACCTTGGATATATTGTGCCATGGCTTATGGCTTTTAGTAGCAGATAACGGCAACATTCAGTGTGTTGTGTTTCAGACAAACATTTTAGACTGATCCAATGAACCATTGATTTCTGTTCAAAATGTTGTATCAAGACTGCCCAAATGTACCTAATTGGTTCATTAATAACTTTTCAAGTTCATAACTGTGCACTCCTCAAACAATAGCATGGTATTCTTTCACTGTAATAGCTACTGTAAATTGGACAGTGCAGTTAGATGAACAAGAATTTAAGCTTTCTGCCAATATCAGATATGTCTATGTCCGGTGAAATCTTCTTGTTACTTACAACCTCATGCTAATCGCATTAGCCTCAACCGTCCAGCAGGGGACCCACCGATCCTGTAGAGGTTTTTTTTTTAAGTTCATATGCAGCTATGCTAGCTTTCACTTGTAAGCTAGCTGATAGCAGATTTTATTAATGAAATTGAACATTTGATCCTATTTAGAAAATTGATTTCTGTTACAAAAGCAAGCATTTCTTAATCCCCCCCCCAAAAAAAATCTCAATTAAAATGACCTAGAGCAGTGTCCCAGTTTGACAGTAACGGGATGTCCCAGTTTGACAGTAACGGAATGTCCCAGTTTGACAGTAACGGAATGTCCCAGTTTGACAGTAACGGAATGTCCCAGTTTGACAGTAACGGAATGTCCCAGTTTGACAGTAACGGGATGTCCCAGTTTGACAGTAACGGGATGTCCCAGTTTGACAGTAACGGGATGTCCCAGTTTGACAGTAACGGGATGTCCCAGTTTGACAGTAACGGGATGTCCCAGTTTGACAGTAACGGGATGTCCCAGTTTGACAGTAACAGGATGTCCCAGTTTGACAGTAACAGGATGTCCCAGTTTGACAGTAACAGGATGTCCCAGTTTGACAGTAACAGGATGTCCCAGTTTGACAGTAACAGGATGTCCCAGTTTGACAGTAACAGGATGTCCCAGTTTCACAGTAACGGGATGTCCCAGTTTCACAGTAACGGGATGTCCCAGTTTCACAGTAACGGGATGTCCCAGTTTCACAGTAACGGGATATCCCAGTTTGACAGTAACAGGATATCCCAGTTTCACAGTAACAGGATATCCCAGTTTGACAGTAACGGGATGTCCCAGTTTCACAATGGCCTACTGGGACACTGTCAAAATGTCAACATTCAAAATTAGGTGAGATTAGTAAGAAAACCATTTACAGTCATTTTGATTCACAATTACATATTCACAATATCCTTTCTTAGTTGTTTATAACCTTCACATTATTTACCTCCGAACGCTATGTCATTTGACTTACTGTTATGCCTCTGGAGACGCAGGTCATTACACGGGGTGCCACGCCCACAATGATGACGTCGATCCCATTGAACCAATGGTTTATCATCAGATACTTTCTCACTATCACACAGGCATCAACTGTAGGTTGTGTTATTGTGCACATTTAAAGATATCCATTACAAAGCTTAAGTCTCCCAATTTGCTACGTGTCCCAATACTCACCTTACATTAAACACCATGTCTTGGATTAAGAGCATCTGTATGTATCCTAAGATCTTATTTTATTTCAACACAAAAATTAATTCCACGCAGAAAAGGATACATTTTAGGTGTTGCACTCAAATGAATCCTTTTCGATTACATTGCTTAGCTACCAAAAGCCGATCATCCCAAATTGGTCCAGCTCAAGCTGTTCTGAAAACGTTGCTTTGAAACAGATGTATTTAGGTGGTAATCAATAGGTGGGACAGCAGTGTTAGTCGGAGATGGATGTTGCTGCGCTATACAGCCAAACACATTGACAGATGACTGCTAGTCCTGGGCCCTAATAGCACCTTGGTCAGGAGGAACAGTGGTGGGGTGAATACATACCTGACTGCTTTAAGGTATATCTGATTGTGTAGAGCTGTAATCAGAGCCGGTTGACATTTATTGTCATGAGTCTTGTCCTGGAGGCAGAACTGAGCGATTTCCCCTTAGATAGGCCTGCTGCAAAGTCAGAATTGTCTATTTAAAAAAATCATGAAAGCAAAAATGAGCTTTTTGGTCTCAATTTAAAGTTCGGTTAGCAGTGTTGTTAAAACCCTTTCCTGCAGTCAAATGACCAAATAACCCTCTAGTGGTCTTATGGGTGGAATGTTATTCATATTTTTCATAATTATGAAAATAAAACATTATAAAAAATCAACCACAAAAAAATCCATTGTTTTTATGTCAAACGGTTTTGTTATATTTCAGCCCTCCGTGATGTATATAAAGTGTAATATTGGGATGCAAACTCAAAATGGAAGACATTTCAACTCTATAACTGACATGGTACAGGTGTCTTTTTTTATTTAAAGCCCATACAGTATGTGAGGTGTATACTTTTGTTTCAAAGTAGATTTGTTGAAGACTGCCAAGAAACACCTGATTTAGCCCACTGCAGTAACATGTTAAATCTAACCCTAACCTTAAATCAATGTTAAATCACACAGCTAACTGTATGGTGGTATTCAAACTGAGGTTAATCAATACATGCAAAACAGCTATTTTGATTACCTAGCATTACCTAGCTAACGTTAGCTTGCTTGTCCAGTAGTCTCTGTAGCTAGCTAACACCTGTCAGCTGAAAGCTAGCTAGCTAAGGAACAGGCAAACAAAGGTAGCTAGCTATTAGGCCTTCCCAGTCAGTACCTGGAGTCTAGGCATTCCTACTCAGTACCTGGAGTCTAGCATTCCTAGTCAGTACCTGGAGTCTAGCATTCCTAGTCACTACCTGGAGTCTAGCATTCTTACTCAGTACCTGGAGTCTAGCATTCTTACTCAGTACCTGGAGTCTAGCATTCCTAGTAAATACCTGGAGTCTAGCATTCCTAGTCAGTACCTGGAGTCTAGCATTCCTAGTCAGTACCTGGAGTCTAGCATTCCTGGTCAGTACCTGGAGTCCAGCATTCCTAGTCAGTACCTGGAGTCTAGCATTCCTAGTCAGTACCTGGAGTCTAGCATTCCTAGTCAGTACCTGGAGTCTAGCATTCCTAGTCAGTACCTGGAGTCTAGCATTCCTAGTCAGTACCTGGAGTCCAGCATTCCTAGTCAGTACCTGGAGTCTAGCATTCCAAGTAAGTACCTGGAGTCCAGCATTCTTACTCAGTACCTCGAGACTACAATTCCTATTCAGTACCTGGAGTCTAGGCATTCCTAGTCAGTCTAGGCATTCCTACTCAGTACCTGGAGTCTAGCATTCTTAGTTAGTACCTGGAGTCTAGGCATTCCTAGTCAGTACCTGGAGTCTAAGTTGGAATATACCAGTGGAGTTGAGCTAGTCCTGGTCAGTACCTGTAGTCCAGGGTTGATGGTGAAGCTCCCAGAAGTAGGTTTCATACAGGCAACATACTGACAGTGGTGGATCTCATTTAGGGTTATCTTCTGCCTGTCGTACCTGCAGTAGGTAAAGAGAGGGGCAACAGCTTGATTATACAAAACTAACACAACACAAATCACACTTCTGATAAAATGGAAGTGCAACATTTCATTCTGATCTTACAATCAAAGAGGGTATAAGAGGCATTACAGTGTGCTTCTCGCCTGTGATCAGAGGGAGGGAGGGAGATGGGAGAATTAGAGAGAGCATACAGTGGGGCAAAAAAAGTATTTAGTCAGCCACCAATTGTGCAAGTTCTCCCACTTAAAAAGATGAGAGGCCTGTAATTTTCATCATAGGTACACTTCAACTATGACAGACAAAATGAGGGGGGAAAAAATCCAGAAAACCACATTGTAGGATTTTTAATGAATTTATTTGCAAATTATGGTGGAAAATAAGTATCTGGTCACCAACAATCAAGCAAGATTTCTGGCTCTCACAGACCTGTCATATCAGACATCAAAGTTACCAAAACACCCTGCTCACATCAGTTACCAGAACTCCCTAGTCACATCAGACATCACAGTTACCAAAACACCCTGCTCACATCAGTTACCAGAACAACCTAGTCACATCAGACATCACAGTTACCAAAACACCCTGGTCACATCAGACATCACAGTTACCAAAACACCCTGGTAACATCAGTTACCAGAACTCCCTAGTCACATCAGACATCACAGTTACCAAAACACCCTGGTCACATCAGTTACCAAAACTCCCTAGTCACATCAGACATCACAGTTACCAAAACACCCTAGTCACATCAGAACTCCCTAGTCACATCATTTGCAAATTATGGTGGAAAATAAGTATCTGGTCACCAACAATCAAGCAAGATTTCTGGCTCTCACAGACCTGTCATATCAGACATCACAGTTACCAAAACACCCTGGTCACATCAGTTACCAGAACTCCCTAATCACATCAGACATCACAGTTACCAAAACACCCTGGTCACATCAGTTACCAGAACTCCCTAGTCACATCAGACATCACAGTTACCAAAACACCCTGGTCACACCAGATACCAGAACTCCCTGGTCACATCAGACATCACAGTTACCAAAACACCCTGGTCACATCAGACATCACAGTTACCAAAACACCCTGGTAACATCAGACATCACAGTTACCAAAACACCCTGGTAACATCAGATACCAGAACTCCCTAGTCATATCAGACATCACAGTTACTAAAACACCCTGGTCACATCAGACATCACAGTTACCAAAACACCCTGGTCACATCAGTTACCAGAACAACCTAGTCACATCAGACATCACAGTTACCAAAACACCCTGGTCACATCAGTTACCAGAACAACCTAGTCACATCAGACATCACAGTTACCAAAACACCCTGCTCACATCAGACATCACAGTTACCAAAATACCCTGGTCACATCAGACATCACAGTTACCAAAACACCCTAGTCACATCAGACATCACAGTTACCAAAACACCCTGGTCACATCAGTTACCAGAACTCCCTAGTCACATCAGACATCACAGTTACCAAACACCCTGGTCACATCAGTTACCAGAACTCCCTAGTCACATCAGACATCACAGTTACCAAAACACCTTGCTCATATCAGACATCACAGTTACTAAACCACCCCAAGTCACTGATAAACTATATTTTGATAAGTACTGTTAGATCACCAACAACCAAAGTGTTTCCTGTTGGCCCTTTTAGAAGATAAACAAGTGGAATTGTTAAATGATCAAACTAGTACTGGCCTATACCCCTCAAACTCAACTCTGGACCTCAAAGCCAATTCCACTGCAGTTTTTCATTGTTCCTCTCTCATCAGGGACTGATTTAGACCTGGGACACCAGGTGAGTGCAATTAATTATCAGGTAGAACAGAAAACCCGCAGGCTCTGGATCTCGTAGGGTAAGCAGTGAATACCCCTGGCCTAAATGGCAGTGTTCCCCAACCCTGGTCCTCAGGTACCCCCAACAGTACATGTTTTAATTGTCATTCTGGACAAGCACCCCTGATTCAACTTGTCAACTAATCATTAAGCCCTCAATGAGTTGAATGAGGTGCGTTTGTCAAGGGCTACAACAAAACTGTGTAGTGTTGGAGTTACTGGATGACCAGGGTTGGGAAACACTGCTGGACGGTACAGATAACTTTTCTTTGTCACCTCACCATCTCTACTCGTTCTCCTCGTAACACCAGCAGATGGTGCTGCTGTTCTGTTCTGATTGGAGATCTGGATCTTACAACTGCATATCTTAGACGTGAAGCATTTTTTCATCACAGCCTGTTGCCTTAAAGCACAGCTTCAACACTGGAAGGACTTGACCAGAACTGAGTGAGATGGAGGACATTCGTCAATGGCCTATGCTCCTAATAGGAGCCAAGGGCTTAAGTCAAAAAATAACCCAATGTTGTGTCACTCACTCTGCAGCATGAGGGAGGTGCAGTAGTAGTTGAGGGGTACTTCAGTGGTCATGTCGATATTTGTCAGGTGGTCTACCTGATTCCTGACCAGAGAAGTATTCTCCACGCCTGCATTCCCCACCAGCATCAGGGGTTGGCCCCTCTCCAGCAACAGATCCATAAAGTACCTCAGATGCGCCGTCTCAGCCGTGTGCACCAGAGCAGCCTACAGTACAGCAGCCGTAGAAAACAACTGAGAAAAGAGTGAAGTGTGAACACAGAAATGGTTACAGCACGGTTATATCACTCACTTTGAAAGCCATGTATTGACCGACACCAAGTCAGTGAGTTGTTCATAATTGATAATGTCTTATGTCTCCCGTGTACACCGCCACTGTTTGGGGATAATAGCGTCGTTAGGTGGGAACAAAACCCTGCTAATTACAGCTCAGCCAGAGGCGGCAGGCAGCAGGCAGGCAGCTGTGGGCAGGAGGACTGGGAGGAGGCAATAGAGCGTGGGTTGAGAGTCTAGAGTCTGTGCTTTTACACCCACACCCTCTGCTATGCGGTGTGCTAGATGGTAATCAGACACAGTGGCAGGGCTTTGTTCAGTCCTAGCTAGGGACCCCCACTATGACCTCATGATGTGTGGCTTTACCCTCTCATGCTCGCTGATGCGTTCAGACATTTTTAATACGGCCGCATTGGTCATTGTTTTTCAAAGAATGGTGTCTTTCTCACTGAAACGTGTATTCCGATGTTCTTTGAAAAGTTGTAACAGGAAGGTAAAGTTGCAACAGGAAGTTAAAGCTGCAACAGGAAGGTAAAGTTGCAACAGGAAGGTAAAGTTGCAACAGGAAGGTAAAGTTGCAACAGGAAGGTAAGGTTGCAACAGGAAGGTAAGGTTGCAACAGGAAGGTAAAGTTGCAACAGGAAGGTAAAGTTGCAACAGGAAGGTAAAGTTGCAACAGGAAGGTAAGGTTGCAACAGGAAGGTAAAGCTGCAACAGGAAGGTAAAGCTGCAACAGGAAGGTAAAGCTGCAACAGGAAGGTAAAGCTGCAACAGGAAGGTAAAGCTGCAACAGGAAGGTAAAGCTGCAACAGGAAGGTAAAGCTGCAACAGGAAGGTAAAGCTGCAACAGGAAGGTAAAGATGCAACAGGAAGGTAAAGCTGCAACAGGAAGGTAAAGCTGCAACAGGAAGGTAAAGCTGCAACAGGAAGGTAAAGATGCAACAGAAATATATTATTCCCATGTAGGCTACAATAAAAACATCAACTGTAACCGGGAGGTTTTCCAGAACTCTGGCTGTGCTGCTAGTTAATTACATGATACAGAGAGACAACAGAGAGACAATAGAGAGGCTACAGAGAGACAACAGAGAGGATACAGATAATCTACAGAGACAACAGAGAGACTACAGAGAGAGACTACAGAGAGACAACAGAGAGAGTCTACCAAGAGACAACAGAGAGAGTCTACAGAGAGACAACAGAGAGAGACTACAGAGAGAGGCTACAGAGAATCTACAGAGGCTACAGAGAGACAACAGAGAGAGACTACAGAGAAAGACTAGTGGATTGGTGTGTTGTAGTGGTGGATTGGTGTGTTGTAATAGTGGATTGGTGTGTTGTAATAGTGGATTGGTGTGTTGTAATAGTGGATTGGTGTGTTGTAATAGTGGATTGGTGTGTTGTAATAGTGGATTGGTGTGTTGTAATAGTGGATTGGTGTGTTGTAATAGTGGATTGGTGTGTTGTAATAGTGGATTGGTGTGTTGTAATAGTGGATTGGTGTGTTGTAATAGTGGATTGGTGTGTTGTAATAGTGGATTGGTGTGTTGTAGTGGTGGATTGGAGTGTTGTAATAGTGGATTGGTGTGTTGTAGTGGTGGATTGGATTGTTGTAATAGTGGATTGGTGTGTTGTAGTGGTGGATTGGTGTGTTGTAATAGTGGATTGGTGTGTTGTAATAGTGGATTGGTGTGTTGTAATAGTGGATTGGAGTGTTGTAATAGTGGATTGGAGTGTTGTAGTGGTCCTTGGTGGTCCCACTCTTAGTCAGGTGGAGAGACTGGGTCAGAGTGATGTAGCACCTACACATGACCAAAACAACAACAACAACAACATCACACACTGAGAACAACAAAGTGGTCATTAATCACAGCTCTCTATTCCTGACTACTGAATAATTATATTCTTTAGGACACAAAATAAAAGTACAATGAGATAATATTTGGTATTCTAATCAGCATTGATAGCAACACAGTTGTAAACATGAAATAAACCTAATGACAAGATGAACAAAATAAGCTAAGAGATGACAGTACAGATTTAGGGGAGAGTTATGGACCAGTCTGTGAGGGAACTGATGACTTGACTGGGTTAGATTTAGGGGGAGAGTTATGGACCAGTCTGTGAGGGGACTGATGACTTGACTGGGTTAGATTTAGGGGGAGAGTTATGGACCAGTCTGTGAGGGGACTAATGACTTGACTGGGTTAGATTTAGGGGGAGAGTTATGGACCAGTCTGTGAGGGGACTGATGACTTGACTGGGTTAGATTTAGGGTTGAGGATTAGGGCTGTGGTTGAGGCTAGGGTTGAACTGGACATGAACATAGGGTTAGGTTGAGGTACTGACCGGTCAATGAGGGGGTGATGACCAGACGAGGGGTGTTCCCCAGGTATTGGTAGGAGTAGAAGAACTGAACATCACAGATGTTAGCCAGGCAGTGTCTCTGCTGCTTGTCCCAGCGATGCCTCAGCTGAGACAGCCAGTAGAAAGCCTGCCCGTTGGTCACCTGTAAAAACACATTCAATTTGATTTGGAACGGAAAAGCCAGACAAAATTAAACAGGCCTATTTATATAATTATTATGAGTTCGCAGGGCAGAAATGATTAAATATTAAAGAATTAGACCTCTCACTAAAGGTTTCAGTCATACAAAAGTTATACTTAAATCCAAACGGGTTCTCTAGCAGATTAGTAAGAATGTCTCACCCCATGTTCAAGAATGGCCTTTTCCCCTTTATTCAGATTACAACCGCACACTTTCAGTTATTTGAAAATGAAACAATCTCCAGAATATCGGTGTTTTAAAAACAAGAAATAGAGAGTTGGTTGCAATTTCACTTTAATCCACCAGAAAAGACAGAACATATATTACAACAAATACTATGGTTCAACTCAAATATACTCATTGATTTTAAAAAATACAATATTTTTGGACAACATTTCTTTTTTTACGGTATAATCTTTGTAAATTATATCATAAATAGGACTGGTGGATTTATGTCACACATGCAGCTAAAATATATGGAAATGTCTACTTTATTCAAAATTACATCTAATTGCAGCATTACCACAAAAATGGAAGAGGTAAGTGGAAGGGGGAGCAAGTAAGTAACTTGTCTGTTGGCCCTGCATTAAAGACCAAAATTGTCTAAAGAAAATTGTGATGAATAAAAACATATACCCATTTAATGTAAAGACCAAAAATGTACAGCTGTGCCATATAGACTGCAAAATAGTTAAGGAGATTTTTGGTGTACCAATTCAATGGCACATGGTTTATGAACTGATACACAAAACAAAGCTGGTGTAACGGCATTCCTCCTCCTCTTCTGAAGAGGAGAAGCGAGAAGGATCGGAGGACCAATGCGCAGCGTGGTAAGTGTCCATAATGTTTATTTAAAGACATAAACTGAACACTACAAAACAATAAACGTGAACGAAACCGAAACAGTACCGTGTGGCAACAAACACTCACACGGAAACAAACACCCACAACTCAAAAGTGAAACCCAGGCTACCTAAGTATGATTCTCAATCAGAGAAAACTAACGACACCTGCCTCTGATTGAGAACCATACTCGGCTGAACTCAAAACCCCAACATAGAAAAACACACAGACTGCCCACCCCAACTCACACCCTGACCATACTAAATAAAGACAAAACAAAGGAAATAAAGGTCAGAACGTGACAGCTGGATTCAAATCTTTGAGTTTTTCAATGTAAATTACTATACAAAATTCTTGGAAACAATATGTTATATATATATATATATATATGGGGACTACAACCATCTCAGCTCTGCAAGTTTGCTGCGAAGAGACAGAATCATTAGATCATTTATTTTGATACTGTCCATATGTAGCTTGTTTTTGGTAGAAGGTTCCGGAATGGCTGAAGAATTGCAACATTTACCTGGAGATAACTCTGCAAATAGCACTGATGGGTGATTTGAAAAGTCACAGTCAATTGATCAATAATATAGTAATACCCCTTAGCAAAACACAACAAAAAAGTACAATCTGTAGAAACTATGAGAATAGAAAGGTTCAGAGCTTTTGAAAAACAGCACATTCGAAAAATATATGGCAAAAGACAAAACTGGATGGTCTTCAGAGAGAGATGGGAGGGGTTGAGTGTAGCTAAAAACACACCAAAGAGAACTACTGGAAAATACACCGTGTCTGTAAAATGTATACAGTATGTATAACCTGGAAGTAGAAACCTAATTGCTGTCCGTTAGTTTACTCCAGTTAGGGGAGGGGTGGTAGAGGAAAATGATTAAGAAAAATATATCTACAAAATAAATGGATAAACTAATGGATGGATAGATGTTTAAATTGACATTTTCATCAGTACACCGCTTTCACAAAGGAAGGTCATTTCACCTCTGGAGTAGAATACCAGTAAAATAAGAACACACCTCATTCATCAGAGTGTTTGACTTGAAGGGTGAGGGTGTGTGTGTGTGTGTGTGTGTGTGTGTGTGTGTGTGTGTGTGTGTGTGTGTGTGTGTGTGTGTGTGTGTGTGTGTGTGTGTGTGAACTATACTTATGGGGAACCAGAAGTCTCCACAAGTAAAGTAAACAAACAAAATTTGACCAACTGGTATAAAACACCAAGGGACAGCAGCTTGCATTCATCACCAGTCTAGTATGTCAGGAGATCTAATCAGCAGTGGGTCTGTAGGTTGAAGAGGAGCAGGGGCTGCTTCTCAAATGGCACACTATCCCCTATAGTGATCTACTTTAGACCAGAGCCTTATGGAAGCCCTGGTAAAAAAGTAGTGCACTATACAGGAAATAGGTTGCCATTTGGGATGCAGAAGGCGGAGATTATTCAAACAGCCCATCACGGCCAAGGACGTGCTAACCTTAACCACATACTGCTGACAACAGTGACAACACTGATATAGGCTATAGGGCCTCATATGGCCAAGCCATGGCCCTATAGCCATAGTGAACAGAGTGGTATTTGGGGCTCAGACTTGGTCAGTTCAGCAGCTCTCTATGAAAGGAGATAACAGAGCAGGTGTCCATGTTTCTGACTGACAGCTACATTCAACACCTCCACCTGTCCCTGTCCCCACCCCCACTACAGGTGCATAGACTGATGGAGAATATAATACCTCTGGGAGGTAATAATGGGATGGAAAGGTATGATAACTACTGGGTCTGTGTCTTCTAGCAGAGGAAGATTGAGGCCTGCAACTTCCATCATTTCAAATTTGACAGCCATTAAAAATGGTTAATGCACCTGTACATTCTTTTTTGAGCTCTAACAAAAAATATTTTGTGTTTACAATATTGGATCTTAACCAGACCTGAGAGCCAGCGAGAGCTACCTGGCCTGAGTAGTCTAACAACCACTGTATCCTGGGGGCGGTCCTCGTAGACGGATAAAGACTACGAAAAACATGTATATCTTCAAAGTGATTGACCATGTGAACCTTTTCTGAACATCTTCTAGTTTCTCAAACAGATGGGGATTTATTGTTTTGGCGCTGTCCAACATCAACTCCTGCAGAGAAAGAAATACACTGAGTACTGTTTACTGTAGGGTACTGTAGTTTATTAAATACACAGAGTATTGTATACAGCAGGGTACTGTAGTTTATAAAATAAACAGAGTATTGTATACCGTGGGGTACTGTGCTTGATTACATAGACAGAGTATTGTAACTGTAGGGTACTGTAGTTGATTAAATATACAGAGTATTGTATATTGTAGGGTACTGTAGTCTATTAACTACACAGAGTATTGCAGGGACGTTGCTAGGCCTAAAATATTCATTAGCCCCCCCTAAATAAATACATATATCCGTCAATATATTTTCTCTGTGATATCTTTTGTTTTCATTTAAGAGCGGGCACTAGGACCTGGGGGAGGCTGCTGCTGCAGAGGCTACTGCACGCACTAGTGATATACGGGCACACGAGCATGATACACAGCACAGGTTGCCACGCGGTAAAACACCGCTTCTCATTCATTTCAATGGAAGGAAAGCGGTGAGAAGCGGAGAGAGCGGGGGATCTTTTGGCGAAAAACAGCCCCAAAGCATGTTTCCACCCCCATGCTTCACAGTAGGTATGGTGTTCTTTGGATGCAACTCAGCATTCTTTGTCCTCCAAACATGACGAGTTGAGTTTTTACCAAAAAGTTATATTTTGGTTTCATCTGACCATATGACATTCTCCCAATCTTCTTCTGGATCATCCAAATGCTCTCTAGCAAACTTCAGACGGGCCTGGACGTGTACTGGCTTAAGCAGGGGGACATGTCTGGCACTGCAGGATTTGAGTCCCTGGCGGCGTAGTGTGTTACTGATGGTAGGCTTTGTTACTTTGGTCCCAGCTTTCTGCAGGTCATTCACTAGGTCCCCCCGTGTGGTTCTGGGATTTTTGCTCACCGTTCTTGTGATCATTTTGACCCCACGGGGTGAGATCTTTCGTGGAGCCCCAGATCGAGGGAGATTATCAGTGGTCTTGTATGTCTTCCATTTCCTAATAATTGCTCCCACAGTTGATTTCTTCAAACCAAGTCTACAATTTACTTTCTGGTGTCCTTTGACAGCTCTTTGGTCTTGGCCATAGTGGAGTTTGGAGTGTGACTGTTTGAAGTTGTGGACAGGTGTCTTTTATACTGATAACAAGTTCAAACAGGTGCCATTAATACAGGTAACGAGTGGAGGACAGAGGAGCCTCTTAAAGAAGAAGTTACAGGTCTGTGAGAGCCAGAAATCTTGCTTGTTTGTAGGTGACCAAATACTTATTTTCCACCATAATTTGCAAATAAATTCATAAAAAATCCTACAATGTGATTTTCTGGATTTTTATTCTCATTTTGTCTGTCATAGTTGAAGTGTACCTATGATGAAAATTACAGGCCTCTCTCTCATCTTTTTAAGTGGGAGAACTTGCACAATTGGTGGCTGACTAAATACTTTTTTGCCCCACTGTATGTGTGTCTGATGGCAGTGTATTCCAGATATGGGAAGCTCTCGCAGAGAAAGCAGATTGACTAAACGTGCTTTTCCTTAAGGGAATGGTACAGTCACCTCTCATATTACTAGTTTATCTAGCGTGTTCTGCGTTGCATTGATGTTGAAATGTAATGCTGGGGGATGGTTTAACAAAAGCGCATTTGCGAAAAAAGCACAATCGTTACACGACTGTACCTAACCATAAACACCAATACCTTTCTTAAAATCAATACACAGAAGTATATATTTTTAAACCTGCATATTTAGCTAAAAGAAATACAGGTTAGCAGGCAATATTAACCAGGTGAAATTGTGTCACTTCTCTTGCGTTCACTGCACGCAGAGTCAGGGTATATGCAACAGTCTGGGCAGCCTGGCTCGTTGCCAACTAATTCCCCAGAATTCTACGTAATTATGACATAACATTGAAGGTTGTGCAATGTAACAGAAATATTTAGACTTATGGATGCCACCCGTTAGATAAAATACGGAACAGTTCCGTATTTCACTGAAATAATAAACGTTTTGTTTTCGAAATGATAGTTTCCGGATTCGACCATATTAATGACCAAAGGCTCGTATTTGCGTGTGTTATTATGTTGTAGTTAATTCTATGATTTGATATTTGATAGAGCAGTCTGACTGAGCGGTGGTAGGCACCAGCAGGCTCGTAAGCATTCATTCAAACAGCACTTTTGTGTGTTTTGCCAGCAGCTCTTCAAGCATTGAGCTGTTTATGACTTCAAGCCTATCAACTCCCGAGATTAGGCTGGTGTAACCAATGTGAAATGGCTAGCTAGTTAGCGGGGTGCGCGCTAATAGAGTTTCAAATGTCACTCGCTCTGAGACTTGGAGTACTTGTTCCCCTTGCTCTGCATGGGTAGCGCTGCTTTGAGGGTGGCTGTTGTCGATGTGTTCCTGGTTCGAGCCCAGGTAGGGGCGAGGAGAGGGACGGAAGCTATACTGTTACACTGGCAATACTAAAGTGCCTATAAAGAACATCCAATAGACAAAGGTATATGAAATACAAATGGTATAGAGAGAAATAGTCCTAGAAATACTATAACTACAACCTAAAACCACTTACCTTGGTATATTGAAGTCTCATGTTAAAAGGAACCACCAGCTTTCATATGTTCTCATGTTCTGAGCAAGGAACTTAAACGTTAGCTTTTTCACATGGCACATATTGCACTTTTACTTTCTTCTCCAACACTTTGTTTTTGCATTATTTAAACCAAATTGAACATATTTCATTATTTATTTGAGGCTAAATGGATTTTTATTGATGTATTATATTAAGTTAAAATAAGTGTTCATTCAGTATTGTTGTAATTGTCATTATTACAAATAAATAAATCAAATGTAAAAAAAAGGATAAAAAAAAGAAAGGCTTTTTTTTGGTCCTCCAATACTTGGTTTCGGCGTTGAAAAATCATAATCGGTCGACCTCTAATTGGGATGCATGGATCTATCCTAGGTTGTATCCCAAATGGCACCCTTTTCCATTTATAGTGCACTACTTTTGCCTAGACCCCTATAGGCCTGAATCAAAAGTAGTGCACTATAAAGTGATTGGAAATAGGGTGCAATTTGGGACACATATCTATTGAATCTCTTGTCAGATCAGTGCTAGTTCCCTCTGTCACCTTGGCGGTGATGGCGAGTTGAGCCCTGTTGCGTTGCCGTATGGCCTGGTTCTGCAGCTCACTGACAGCCCACAGTGATGTCAACAGGTTCTACACATAGAGATCTAACCCACGATACACGTCCCTCACACAGGCCTCTTTGTACAGTTCACAGATGTCCTACACAAACAGAGGGTAGATAGTGATGACGTCTAACTGATAGGTTCAACACTAAGGCATCTAGTTCTTTGCTAACACATAGGGCATAATGACAGAATATACTGCAGAAGAGATGGGGAGGGTGATATGTGTATGTGTGTGTGTGTGTTGAGGCGTTAGGTAGGTAGATGATGTCACCTTGACAAACCTCCTGAGCTCTGCGCCCATCTGGTCCATGTTTATCTCCCTCCACTTGGTCATTGTCCAGACCTCCACACTGCACTGCATAGATAAATATACACAAGTGAATGAATGGGGAGCCTTAATGGGACCATTTTGAAGTTACCAGGGACACACTGGTGTTATCCTGAAGAGAGAGGAGAGGGCTTCCACAACTCTGTGGTTATGTTATGGTGTTATCCTAAAGAGAGAGGAGAGGGCTTCCACAGCTCTGGGGTTATATTATGGTGTTATCCTAAAGAGAGAGGAGAGGGCTTCAACAGCTCTGTTGTTATATTATGGTGTTATCCTAAAGAGAGAGGAGAGGGCTTCAACAGCTCTGTTGTTATATTATGGTGTTATCCTGAAGAGAGAGGAGAGGGCTTCAACAGCTCTGTTGTTATATTATGGTGTTATCCTACAGAGGAGAGGGCTTCCACAGGTCTGGGGTTATATTATGGTGTTATCCTACAGAGGAGAGGGCTTCCACAGGTCTGGGGTTATATTATGGTGTTATCCTGAAGAGAGAGGAGAGGGCTTCAACAGCTCTGTTGTTATATTATGGTGTTATCCTACAGAGGAGAGGGCTTCCACAGCTCTGGGGTTATATTATGGTGTTATCCTACAGAGGAGAGGGCTTCCAAAACTGTGGGGTTATATTATGGTGTTATCCTACAGAGGAGAGGGCTTCCACAACTCTGGGGTTATATTATGGTGTTATCCTAAAGAGAGAGGAGAGGGCTTCCACAGGTCTGGGGTTATATTATGGTGTTATCCTACAGAGGAGAGGGCTTCCACAGCTCTGGGGTTATATTATGGTGTTATCCTGAAGAGAGAGGAGAGGGCTTCCACAGGTCTGGGGTTATATTATGGTGTTATCCTGAAGAGAGAGGAGAGGGCTTCCACAGCTCTGGGGTTATATTATGGTGTTATCCTACAGAGGAGAGGGCTTCCACAGGTCTGGGGTTATATTATGGTGTTATCCTGAAGAGAGAGGAGAGGGCTTCCACAGGTCTGGGGTTATATTATGGTGTTATCCTACAGAGGAGAGGGCTTCCACAGGTCTGGGGTTATATTATGGTGTTATCCTACAGAGGAGAGGGCTTCCACAACTCTGGGGTTATATTATGGTGTTATCCTACAGAGGAGAGGGCTTCCACAGCTCTGTTGTTATATTATGGTGTTATCCTAAAGAGAGAGGAGAGGGCTTCCACAGCTCTGGGGTTATATTATGGTGTTATCCTACAGAGGAGAGGGCTTCCACAGGTCTGGGGTTATATTATGGTGTTATCCTACAAAGGAGAGGGCTTCAACAGCTCTGTTGTTATATTATGGTGTTATCCTACAGAGGAGAGGGCTTCCACAGCTCTGGGGTTATATTATGGTGTTATCCTGAAGAGAGAGGAGAGGGCTTCCACAGGTCTGGGGTTATATTATGGTGTTATCCTGAAGAGAGAGGAGAGGGCTTCCACAGCTCTGGGGTTATATTATCGTGTTATCCTACAGAGGAGAGGGTTTCCACAGGTCTGTGGTTATATTATGGTGTTATCCTACAGAGGAGAGGGCTTCCACAACTCTGTTGTTATATTATGGTGTTATCCTGAAGAGAGAGGAGAGGGCTTCCACAGGTCTGGGGTTATATTATGGTGTTATCCTACAGAGGAGAGGGCTTCCACAGGTCTGGGGTTATATTATGGTGTTATCCTACAGAGAGAGGAGAGGGCTTCAACATATCTGTGGTTATATTATGGTGTTATCCTGAAGAGAGAGGAGAGGGCTTCCACAGCTCTGTGGTTATATTATGGTGTTATCCTACAGAGGAGAGGGCTTCCACAGGTCTGGGGTTATATTATGGTGTTATCCTACAGAGGAGAGGGCTTCCACAACTCTGGGGTTATATTATGGTGTTATCCTACAGAGGAGAGGGCTTCCACAGGTCTGGGGTTATATTATGGTGTTATCCTACAGAGGAGAGGGCTTCCACAACTCTGTGGTTATATTATGGTGTTATTCTAAAGAGAGAGGAGAGGGCTTCCACAGGTCTGGGGTTATATTATGGTGTTATCCTGAAGAGAGAGGAGAGGGCTTCCACAGCTCTGTGGTTATATTATGGTGTTATCCCACAGAGGAGAGGGCTTCCACAGGTCTGTGGTTATATTATGGTGTTATCCTACAGAGGAGAGGGCTTCAACAGCTCTGTTGTTATATTATGGTGTTATCCTACAGAGGAGAGGGCTTCAACAGCTCTGTTGTTATATTATGGTGTTATCCTACAGAGGAGAGGGCTTCAACAGCTCTGTTGTTATATTATGGTGTTATCCTACAGAGGAGAGGGCTTCCACAGCTCTGGGGTTATATTATGGTGTTATCCTACAGAGGAGAGGGCTTCCACAGGTCTGTGGTTATATTATGGTGTTATCCTACAGAGGAGAGTGCTTCAACATATCTGTGGTTATATTATGGTGTTATCCTGAAGAGAGAGGAGAGGGCTTCCACAGCTCTGTGGTTATATTATGGTGTTATCCTACAGAGGAGAGGGCTTCCACAGGTCTGGGGTTATATTATGGTGTTATCCTACAGAGGAGAGGGCTTCCACAACTCTGGGGTTATATTATGGTGTTATCCTACAGAGGAGAGGGCTTCCACAGGTCTGGGGTTATATTATGGTGTTATCCTACAGAGGAGAGGGCTTCCACAACTCTGTGGTTATATTATGGTGTTATTCTAAAGAGAGAGGAGAGGGCTTCCACAGCTCTGTGGTTATATTATGGTGTTATTCTAAAGAGAGAGGAGAGGGCTTCCACAGGTCTGGGGTTATATTATGGTGTTATCCTGAAGAGAGAGGAGAGGGCTTCCACAGCTCTGTGGTTATATTATGGTGTTATCCTACAGAGGAGAGGGCTTCCACAGGTCTGGGGTTATATTATGGTGTTATCCTACAGAGGAGAGGGCTTCCACAGCTCTGGGGTTATATTATGGTGTTATCCTACAGAGGAGAGGGCTTCCACAGCTCTGGGGTTATATTATGGTGTTATCCTACAGAGGAGAGGGCTTCCACAGGTCTGTGGTTATTTTATGGTGTTATCCTACAGAGGAGAGGGCTTCCACAGGTCTGGGGTTATATTATGGTGTTATCCAGGTCAAACAGCCTGTCTGTCCCTGACCGCCAGCAGGTGTCCCATCCCCTCCACTAAGACACCACGATCGTGGCACACAGCCTGCCTCAGCCCATCGTCTTGGCCCGCACAAACTGCTCCAGCTCATCCAGACTGGGAGGGTAGGGGAACCATGGATGTAATGTTTAAACAGTAGATAGTGCTGACTAAATTAGAGGTCAAGTCTTAAACAGTAAATAGCCTCTGAAGTGTGTGCAATGTTTTCTCCTGATCATAGCTCCACCAATAAACAATGTTTTTCTCCTGATCATAGCTCCACCAATAAACAATGTTTTTCTCCTGATCATAGATCCACCAATAAACAATGTTTTCCTCCTGATCATAGCTCCACCAATAAACAATGTTTTTCTCCCGATCAGAAATCCACCAATAAACAATGTAGGTTTTTTTGGTTTGCTGTTGTGATTGAAATTATTCTGCTGCTGAACCCAACCCCTCCTGACAACACACACTTGGGAGGAGCACACATTGAATTCTGCTAGATAAATGAAAAGACGTTCTGTCAGAGGACCTGTCAGTGACGTATGTCATAAGATGTTCCTTGAACATCCAGCTCCGCTTCTTAATGATATTCGGAAGACTGATCTTGAATGACTTGATATCTACTCTGAACCATCCCCCAAACACTCTAACGTCCACCAGCTTCATAGTAGTCAATCTGGAAAATCAAGCAGAAACTGAATTAGAAATCACCTAATTTAGTGACAGATTTGAGTATTGCAGTCTTTTAAAATATCTACTAGGGTTGGAACATTCCTGTAGATCTCCCCAAATTCCCTGGTTTCCCAGAAATCCCTGTTGGAAAATTCCCAGAATAAACAGGAACACCGGGAATCATCCAAAACGGATTACTGAAAAAAAACAGAATTTTGAATAAAGTTACTGGAATTTTGCAACCCTAGTCTCTGTAGAGCTTTACAATGTCCTAAAATGTAGTCAAAGGTTCAAATTGGGAGACTGCTTGTGTAACAGTTTCTTCCTGGGTTCAAACCCGTCAGAAGCAGCTCAGCACTAGGCTCAGATCCATCAGAAGCAGCTCAGCACTAGGCCCTGGGTTCAAACCCTTCAGAAGCAGCTCAGCACTGGGCCCTGGGTTCAGATCCATCAGAAGCAGCTCAGCACTAGGCCCTGGGTTCAGATCCATCATAAGCAGCTCAGCACTAGGCCCTGGGTTCAGATCCATCAGAAGCAGCTCAGCACTAGGCCCTGGGTTCAAACCCTTTAGAAGCAGCTCAGGGCCCGAACCATGACACCACCAGACCAGTAAACATCTATCTAACCGAACCATGACACCACCAGACCAGTAAACATCTATCTAACCAAGCCGAGTCCTAACAGCTGAAATCTGATGATAGTTAGATACCTGATAGCCCTCCATGTCTAGGTGTTCTGCCACCCTCTTCACCCAGACTGACGTCTTAAAACACATCCCCCACCAGGCCCTCCAGCAGCTCATACATGCCGTACCCAGCCTCTCTCTCCAGGGAGGGGATGAAGGTCACCACGGGCCTAGGAGGGGAGAGCACCATGTGGGACTCAAACAGAGGAGCCTGCTGCCTCCACCCAGGTCCTCCCCCAGCCATGTTCTCCACAAAGAAGTCCAGAGAGCGGATGTTGAAATATGGCATCTCATAAGAGGGACACTGTACCTGCTGGGATATGATGAGTATATGATATTTCCTGAAGGTCCAGAAGTTGAGCTCAGCACTGGGCCCTGGATTCTTGGTTCAAACCCTTCAGAAGCAGCTCAGCACTGGGCCCTGGGTTAAGACTTAAGAAGTAGCTCTGCACTGGGCCCTGGATTCTGGGTTCAAACCCTTCAGAAGCAGCTCAGCACTAGGCCCTGGGTTCAGATCCATCAGAAGCAGCTCAGCACTGGGCCCTGGATTCTGGGGGCAAACCCTTCAGAAGAAGCTCAGCACCAGGCCCTGGGTTCAGATCCATCAGAAGCAGCTCAGCACTGGGCCCTGGATTCTGGGTTCAAACCCTTCAGAAGCAGCTCAGCACTAGGCCCTGGGTTCAGATCCATCAGAAGCAGCTCAGCACTGGGCCCTGGATTCTGGGTTCAAACCCTTCAGAAGCAGCTCAGCACTAGGCTCTGGGTTCAGATCCATCAGAAGCAGCTCAGCACTAGGCCCTGGGTTCAAACCCTTCAGAAGCAGCTCAGCACTAGGCCCTGGCTTCAGATCCATCATAAGCAGCTCAGCACTAGGCCCTGGGTTCAGATCCATCAGAAGCAGCTCAGCACTAGGCCCTGGGTTCAAACCCTTTAGAAGCAGCTCAGCACTAGGCCCTGGGTTCAGATCCATCAGAAGCAGCTCAGCACTAGGCCCTGGGTTCAGATCCATCAGAAGCAGCTCAGCACTGGGCTCTGGGTTCAAACCCTTCAGAAGCAGCTCAGCAGAATCCTCCTTCAAAATCTTCTAGACCAGATGGGTCCAGCTGATCACCATAGACTCAATGACATGGACCACTGTCCGGTCATGGCTATCATGCCTGATTCAGAAGATAAATGCCCTAAAATCACTCAAAGACATTGAATACTGTAGTAATGCAGCAGCTGCCCCAAATGGCACCACGTTTTTCCATATATAGTGCACTACTTTGAACCAGTGAGCTATTAGGGAATAGGGTGCCATTTGGGATGTAGCCCGTATTAGGACCCCTTAGAGTGTGTCTTATGTTCTGATGTTCCTCTGAGAGCCCTCTATCCTGGCTGTAGCGGTTGGGATGGGGAGGATCGTTTTCCCAAAGAACTGTCCCCTAACCATGGACACCTTGTTCCTCATATTCTCTGAGTGACCAACTAGGTCTTGTGACATCAAATGCGGCCACGTCTGATGGTTCTTCTCGTTGGACAGTAGTGGCACACACACACCTTGACAAACTAGATTAGTAAAAGTAGACCTTCTCTATCGGTTCATGTCTTTGGTCTTATGGATAAACACACATGTACTGTAGTCATTGACTACATCTTAATATGATGACTACATGTGGATATTTTGTCACCTTGACCAAATAGAGAAGGTCAAATCTCTCAATGTTTATTGGTCTTTGGTATAAACAAGCAGTGACAAATATTCCCTTTAATCTATCAATATAGGTCTAACCTTATTTCACGCTGGTTGTTTAATTATTTAACATAATTCAGGTCAGAATCATTTAGTGGACTGACTGACTGTAATATGGATTGGGGACTGGGTCAAAACAACAACACTTGATTACCTGTTCAACAGTGAATGACATCTGTGGAAGAAGAGGCTGGGAGACCAAGCCAAAAAGTAAGTTTCCTGCAGTTTTCAATTATGGACACACCTCTCTTCTTGAGAACATAACAGTATTTGTCTTTAGAATCAGGTAAGGCCTAAAGATTGATTTACAAAATAGTTAGAAATTACAGGCAGTAGCCATGACAACGTTCCACTGTAAAAAAAAAAAAATAGTCAAGTAAAACTATTATTTACAGTCTCCTTGCTCATCGACCCAAAACAATAATGTGTTAACAGCACTAATAACACATTCAAGTACTAAAGTGACTGAGTAACCTGCCAGCCTTACCTCGGGGAGCACCAGTCGATGGTAGAGTAAAAAACAATACTTTGCTTTTCGAAGACACCTTTCAGAGCGGTCTGGCTTTCCTCGACTGTAACACACTTCTTCTCCCAGGTTTCCTGCCTCACTTCCAAAATCCCACAAAACGTTTGTTTTTATCAACTTTACTCTGTCATCCTCCTAAAAGGGGGGAACATTCTCCTCGACAGACATGTTTCATCCTGACAATTCCTTGTCACTAAAACTTCAAACTTGTGTCACTATATAGCGTTACTTCATTCCGCGGGAAAGTATTAACAGTTTCTGACTATTTGACGAACTAATCATGATGGACGTGAGAGGTATGCATGCTCTCCTGCGCAAGATTTTCCTTTGCGGTACAATGTTAGGAAGCTGTGCAGCGTCTCGTTTCCTTGCCGACGATTATACAGATGCTCAAACTTCCTTGTATCTTCAAAGAGAAAACCACTCCTGGAAAAACAAATCTTCCCAAATTGCTCAGTAGTTGAAGGTTTTTTTCAAACCATATTCAGGGTTGAGGAGTAACGGATTACATGTAATATGTTACATGTAAGAGATTACAAAAACGGCAACTGTAATCCTTTACATTACCAGCAAAAATATTGTAATCAGATTACAGATACTTTTGAAAAACTAGATGATTAATTCGAGCATTACTTTTAAATTCAGAAAAGATGTTTACGAAAAAAAATGTTTGACACTCCTCTGTTTTCTCAATGACATTCAAATCAGCATTGAAAAAAATCTCACATTTAAATTGGTTCCACTTGAGCGAGTCTGACCACAACTCAGAGACCACTGTGATGACACACCAAATGTGTTTGATGGATCGCGGGAAAAGAACAGCAATAGCATTTTGTAGGCTACAGTCCAAGCTATATGTCTTCCATTGGTGCGACTGCTGTCGGCATCCAAAGATTATACAATTTGAATAAACGCTTGGAGGTAAGGATGACAGCTATGGTGTAGTCTACGGCGATATAGATTTAACTTATTGTTGATATCTACATAGCGCATTGATGTGAATCATACTGCTGCTCTCTCATTTAGCTATTTGCGGCTTTTATCAGTGGTGGAAAAAGTACTCAATTGTCATACTTGAGTAAAAGCAAAGATACCTTAATAGAAAATGACTCAAGTAAAAGTGAAAGTCACCCAGTAAAATACTACTTGAGTGAGTAAAAGTCTAAAAGTATTTGGTTTTAAATATACTTAAGTATCAAAAGTAAAAAATATAAATCAATTCTTATTCCTTATATCAAGCCAACCAGACGGCACAATGTTCTTGTTTTTTTACTATTATTTATGTATCGTCAAGGGCACACCAACACATAATTTACAAATAAAGCATTTGTCTTTAGTGAGTCCACCAGATCAGAGGCATTGGGGGTGAACAGGGATGTTCCCTTGACAAGTCTGTGAATTGGACCATTTCCCTGTGCTGCTAAGCATTCAAAATGTAATGAGTACTTTTGGGTGTCAGGGAAAATGTATGGAGTAAAAAGTACATCATTTTCTTTAGGAATGTAGTGAAGTAAAAGTCAAAGTTGTCAAAAAATATAAATAGTAAAGTACAGACACTAAAAAAACGACTTAAGTAAAAATACTTTAAGGTACTACATAAGTACTTTACACCACTGGCTGATATTGCTCAGTCTGATTCATGCTGATAAAAAAATACATCCATAGGCCTAATGGACACATGCTCAAACTTGCACACTTCTGATAGACTTTTGATAGACTTAATGGGGCAATCTGTAGTTGCTACATACATTTTTGGACTTATATAATATATATATATATATATATATATATATATATATATATATATATATATATATATATATATAAAATGTATAAGTCCAAAAATGTTATATATATATTAATGTAAAGATATAATTTAATCGTATTATTTATTATATGTAGTAGAAAGCGATGGGTTAGAAAAAGCATACATAACCAACCCAGAAAGTAAAATGTAACATCCATATATGGCCAGCTATGTAAACTTTAACATTTATTTATCCTGCAATAGATCATTCAATTGGTAACATACATTTGTGTCTTCTTCTAATGCCTCTTAAGGGGAAAGTAATCTAAAAGTAACTGAATGTAATCAGATTACGTTACTGAGTTTGGGTAATCCAAACGTTACGTTACTAATTACAATTTTGGACAGGTACAGTAATTAGTAACTGTAACAGGTTACATTTAGAAAGTAACCTACAGTAACCAAACTTGAAAATATTTTATAATAATTACTAGTTGACTACAGAAAGAGCATGGCAAATGTAGGTAGTGGAATAACCTAAATTGCAATCCAGGGTAAATTTGTTGAATAAATTCACCTGCATTGAAGTAGAATTGTGTTTGGGCAATATTCAACATGTAGATCAGACTGTTAAATGGAATACAATTGTATTGTATTGAACTGATGATCCCAACTGTAGGCTGGGATGTTGTAGGTGTTGTCCTTTGGGACTATGGGGCCCAGGGGGTGATCATCTCCATTTTAGGGGTTTGTGTGTACAATGCTGTCCAATGTCCATGGCAACAGACAGTCCTGTGACAGGGGCTGAACTCAGCCTTCTAAAGCCCTAACACTGGTCAGGGTAGATAAGGAGAGGAACAGAGAAGTGTCATTTCAGACTTCCGACTAGCACGTGAGTGCAGAACTAGTAGACATGCATGTGGTGAGTTCATCCATATAGTAATTGTGCTGAAATGTAATATATTTAGATAAGGTTAGCAGCCCATAAGCCGATGCATTTCAGAGTTATATTGATGATCACTAAGGTTAATATGACCGTATGGATTATCAATTTTCACAACACAAAGACAAATGTACCCACGAACCTTCACCCCTCGTAATGCGATTATGAATCATGCAAACATGAAAATATGTTTTTGCCATTATCTCCAAATTCAGCACTCTCAATTATAAAGAGTCCTGTATAGGAGGATGACGAATGTGGGAACTTGTCTTCTTGAATTCATGAGATGTGGTCAATAATGCAATTACCTGCAAATAATGACAGACATTTTGTCAAATTTACCTACAGTTCCTTACTATTAACATTACTACTTCAGGATTACAGCAACCTGACCTATGTTGTGTTTCCTTTCTTACACAGGCTACACCAGGGGGAGGAAACCCTGGTCCTGGAGGACTGCAGCCACTTCATGTGTTTGATTTAACCAACCTGGAAGATCAGGTGTGTTGAATGTAGGCAATCACTGAACTGATCAGTTAGCTCAGTTGGTCAGGTGTGGTGCCGAGTTGGAACAAAATCCTGCAGTACCTGTGGCACTGCATGAACAGGGTTGCCTACCCCTGGGCTACAGAGTAGGCTACCTATTTTCAGAACTCGGTTCTACTCAACACGTGGTAGTGTTGAGTAGACCAACCCTCACCTTTGATGTAGGCTAGATAGCTAGAGTAAGACAGCATGTCAAGGATGCCCCCTGCAGGATATAGGCAGCCTACCAAGGGCGCATTGGCCTTTCACACAAGTGTTCATCTCCAACAGGATAGACTGTGCTTAGCTTTCTATAGCTTTCTCTTTAGACTGTGCTTAGCTTTCTATTTAGACTGTGCTTAGCTTTCTATAGCTTTCTATTTAGACTGTGCTTAGCTTTCTATTTATACTGTGCTTAGCTTTCTATTTATACTGTGCTTAGCTTTCTATAGCTTTCTATTTAGACTGTGCTTAGCTTTCTATTTAGACTGTGCTTAGCTTTATTACTGTGCTTAGCTTTCTATTTAGACTGTGCTTAGCTTTCTATTTATACTGTGCTTAGCTTTCTATTTATACTGTGCTTAGCTTTCTATTTAGACTGTGCTTAGCTTTCTATAGCTTTCTATTTAGACTGTGCTTAGCTTTCTATTTATACTGTGCTTAGCTTTCTATTTAGCTGTGCTTAGCTTTCTTAGCTTTCTATTTAGACTGTGCTTAGCTTTCTATTTATACTGTGCTTAGCTTTCTATTTATACTGTGCTTAGCTTTCTATTTAGACTGTGCTTAGCTTTCTATAGCTTTCTATTTAGACTGTGCTTAGCTTTCTATTTATACTGTGCTTAGCTTTCTATTTAGACTGTGCTTAGCTTTCTATTTAGACTGTGCTTAGCTTTCTATAGCTTTCTATTTAGACTGTGCTTAGCTTTCTATTTATACTGTGCTTAGCTTTCTATAGCTTTCTATTTAGACTGTGCTTAGCTTTCTATTTAGACTGTGCTTAGCTTTCTACTGTGCTTAGCTTTCTATTTAGACTGTGCTTAGCTTTCTATAGCTTTCTATTTAGACTGTGCTTAGCTTTCTATTTAGACTGTGCTTAGCTTTCTACTGTGCTTAGCTATAGCTTTCTATTTAGACTGTGCTTAGCTTTCTATTTAGACTGTGCTTAGCTTTCTATAGCTTTCTATTTAGACTGTGCTTAGCTTTCTATTTATACTGTGCTTAGCTTTCTATAGCTTTCTATTTAGACTGTGCTTAGCTTTCTATTTAGACTGTGCTTAGCTTTCTATAGCTTTCTATTTAGACTGTGCTTAGCTTTCTATTTAGACTGTGCTTAGCTTTCTATTTAGCTTTCTATTTAGACTGTGCTTAGCTTTCTATTTAGACTGTGCTTAGCTTTCTATAGCTTTCTATTTAGACTTGCTTAGCTTTCTATTTAGACTGTGCTTAGCTTTCTATTTAGACTGTGCTTAGCTTTCTATAGCTTTCTATTTAGACTGTGCTTAGCTTTCTATTTATACTGTGTGCTTAGCTTTCTATTTAGACTGTGCTTAGCTTTCTATAGCTTTCTATTTAGACTGTGCTTAGCTTTCTAGCTTTCTATTTAGACTGTGCTTAGCTTTCTATTCAGACTGTGCTTAGCTTTCTATTTAGACTGTGCTTAGCTTTCTATAGCTTTCTATTTAGACTGTGCTTAGCTTTCTATTTATACTGTGCTTAGCTTTCTATTTAGACTGTGCTTAGCTTTCTATAGCTTTCTATTTAGACTGTGCTTAGCTTTCTATTTAGACTGTGCTTAGCTTTCTATTTATACTGTGCTTAGCTTTCTATTTAGACTGTGCTTAGCTTTCTATAGCTTTCTATTTAGACTGTGCTTAGCTTTCTATTTAGACTGTGCTTAGCTTTCTATTTATACTGTGCTTAGCTTTCTATAGCTTTCTATTTAGACTGTGCTTAGCTTTCTATAGCTTTCTATTTAGACTGTGCTTAGCTTTCTATTTAGACTGTGCTTAGCTTTCTATAGCATTCTATTTAGACTGTGCTTAGCTTTCTATTTAGACTGTGCTTAGCTTTCTATTTAGACTGTGCTTAGCTTTCTATTTAGACTGTGCTTAGCTTTCTATTTATACTGTGCTTAGCTTTCTATAGCTTTCTATTTAGACTGTGCTTAGCTTTCTATTTAGACTGTGCTTAGCTTTCTATTTAGACTGTGCTTAGCTTTCTATAGCTTTCTATTTAGACTGTGCTTAGCTTTCTATTTATACTGTGCTTAGCTTTCTATTTAGACTGTGCTTAGCTTTCTTTCTATAGCTTTCTATTTAGACTGTGCTTAGCTTTCTATTTATACTGTGCTTAGCTTTCTATTTAGACTGTGCTTAGCTTTCTATAGCTTTCTATTTAGACTGTGCTTAGCTTTCTATAGCTTTCTATTTATACTGTGCTTAGCTTTCTATTTAGACTGTGCTTAGCTTTCTATAGCTTTCTATTTAGACTGTGCTTAGCTTTCTATAGCTTTCTATTTAGACTGTGCTTAGCTTTCTATTTAGACTGTGCTTAGCTTTCTATTTAGACTGTGCTTAGCTTTCTATAGCTTTCTATTTAGACTGTGCTTAGCTTTCTATTTAGACTGTGCTTAGCTTTCTATTTACGTTTTGGGTGTTGAACAGTCTGGAGAATCAGGGGGCTTTGTCTCATGGGATTTAACTAGATTTTTAAATTACAAAACAGTTGAATCGCTAAAATTAATCACTGAAATCAAATTAATTAAAATAACAACAAACTTTACTGTAGTTGGAAGAAAGGTGCTCTCCAAAAGTCTGCCTATTCTTGATGAGGCATGTCACCACGTCAGAAGGGAAATAAAAGCCTTCAGTTTTCTGAGTCTCAAGACGATGATACGTTTCATTATGAAGAATTCTGACGTTGCATTGGGTAGGTTAGCTATCATGTCCTGCAGAGGGCACTGCTTTGTCTCTTTTAGCAGCCTTATCTCAAGACAACGCTTGACTTTTTCATGCCTCTGAGTTCCCCTCACTTTATGCAACAGAGTGAAATACAACGGTGAGTTTTTAACATGTAATCCAAACAAGAACTGGCCTATTAGATCAGATTGTGCGATTTCAACAATGACGAGGTGTGTTTTTCAGTAGCCTCTGTCTATTTTTACAGCAATTAGGCAAACGTCTATACGCCAGCAGTGCCACTAAAATGCAGTCAAATGTAGGCTAAACTTATACTATAATAAACTGCATCACTGTGTCATGTGTGAATTAATAAAGACAATGTCAGTGATGAAATGAATAGGGCCGACGGATAGGCCTTACAACACAACACAAACATAGTTGTACGCTATTCCATCAATCTGAAAGTGTAGCCTAACATGGTAACGGCTATGTAGCTGTCGGAAAGCCCGTCGCTATCGATGGAAATAGTTGATCTTTACACGCACAGGTTGTGTAACTTTAATGTAGAAATGTAGGATGCATTTTTAAATGATAAAGAAGTGAATATCGTACAATTTGAACAGCATAAAGTGAGTATGAATGAGTATTATTGAATGAGTATTATTTATTAGTATATACTAATGTTGGCGTATGTATTTGTTTATTTATTTCGGTTATTTATTTTATCATGGAATTCCTTACATCCCCATATTATTATTATTTTTAAATGGGTCTATAAAGACAAAAAAAAACACAAGGAAAACATCTCGATAGATATGAATGCAGATATGAGCCCACATCAAACCTAATAGTCTAAAAATCAACGATGCATTTACTAAAAATAATCCATATTGATAAACAAACAAACAAACAGGTAGTTTTTTTTATACCGCTGGAATTGTGTTACAGCAGAGAGACTAGCATGTCAAATCCGGCCCCATGCAGGTTTCCCATGAGGCTACTGCTGTGTTATGTAAGCCCCCGAATGAACAAATTTGTTATCCCACACCCGAGGGCATCTGTTGATGGATACGCTGTCCTGTGGGACAGAGTAAAGCTCCAGTACAACAGCCGGCGCTTATCTTGAAAGGCTTGTTTTAAGTGTTCCTCTGTTAATATACAAAAGATTTAAGGACACCCATTACCTGACTATTGTGCTATAATCCCATGGTTTTGTGTTAAACGTGCACAGTTGATAGTTTGGACATATGTCTGCTACTTAAATATCCAATTCAGCCGTTTTTATCTCAATATCAAAACATATCTTGGTAACAATTAAGTACCTTACTGTGATTGTTTTCAATTAAAATGTTCAAAAATAAACAAAAAGCGCTTTCTCAATCAATAATTTGCTAGGACTGTCTGAGTGGGAGGGGAAAACTGAAAATATATGATTATTATTGGTCTATTAACTAATTTACCACCTGATGATGTCACCAGGCAGGCCAAAACTCCATTCCCCGAAACAGTTAGACATTTCAGGCGGTCTTTTCAAACAGCTCTTACACTAAAAGGGAATTATCATCATTTTCACAATTCAACAGTATTATTCCTACCTCATAGTGTTGAATAATATAAAACACTGAGAATCACTTTGTTGACTGCACTGGGCCCTCAAGGGTTTTAGTATTCATTTACAGGCTTTCAATATTTGTTTTATTGCAGGTATGTCCCACCAAACGATGTCAGCAAATTATAATTTAATCTTTAATCATAATAAGCTAAATATATTAAAGCCATAATATTCTAGAATTAGGACCTAACCAGTATATTGTCCGTTAATGTGAGTCACACAAAACTATTTTTCACAATTTAATAGTCCAGAATATTGAAAGATACATGCATATCTTATTCGCTTAGAATTTCACATCACTCCATGTCGCTCTCTTTTAAAAAAAAATAAATACTGAAAACTGTATCTCAAAACCCAAGAAAATATATTAAGAAAATATAAGAAAATATATTCGATCAAATGGAGCCATAAGTAATAGCCTAATATAATTTATTGTACAGCAACCCTTCCAAGACATGGCCTGCCGGTCCTGCACAGTGACCCATGGTAGCACAGTTACTGCACAGGGGAGTGTTTGGTGTGTGTAGTGGGTGTGGAGGGGTGTGGAGGACTTAGACTAAGGGGAGTGGTGGGACACTGAGGGGAGGGGAGAGGAGGGGTGGTGTGGGACACTGAGGGGAGGGGAGAGGAGTGGTGGGGTGGGGCTGAGGGGAGGGGAGAGGAGGGGTGGTGTGGGACACTGAGGGGAGGGGAGAGGAGGGTTGGGGTGGGACACTGAGGGGAGGGGAGAGGAGGGGTGGGACACTGAGGGGAGAGGAGGGGTGGGACACTGAGGGGAGGGGAGGTGTGGGGTGGGACACTGAGGAGAGAGGAGGGGTGGGGTGGGACACTGAGGGGAGGGGAGGGGAGAGGAGGTGTGGGGTGGGACACTGAGGGGAGAGGGAGTGGAGGGTTGGGGTTGGACACTGAGGGGAGGGGAGAGGAGGGGTGGGACACTGAGGGGAGGGGAGAGGAGGGGTGGGAGACAGGAGAGGGGTAGAGAAGGGATGGCGTAGGGGGCTGGGACCAGACTGTGGAGGAGACCTGTGGGGACGGGACTGGGACTCCCGAGGATTCCCAGTCCACTTGTGTCTGAAGGGCTGGATGGTTTATCCCACTTAATCAGCATCCTCTGAGACTGGCACTACCCCTGTGGTCATAAGACCTGCATGGGGTCACTGTGGAGGAGTCTAAATGAAGTGAGGCCCACGGAGACAATGGTTCTGTCAATCAGACTTAACCTGACTTACTTGTGTAATTATTCACCATAAATGCAAATTAAATCTCTCCAGTGTTATTTTAGTATAACATACAGGACAATATTGGGCCGCAGGTAGAGAGGTTTGAGTCATGTCTTTGCATGTCCTCTACCTACATCGTTGTTCACGTTCTTGTCAAATGTGTGATTGATACAGTAGGACTTTACTACAGAGTTAGATACTATATTTATCACAGCTTTCTACCCACAGATGAATTGGACAGTGGACACACAAAACAATACTTTTCTATCACAGTGTTGACTCCCATCATCTCCAAACCCTCCAGTATCATCATAAGATCAGATCCATCCACAGACAGTGACAAATCACACCATGCATAACATGCTGCAGCATTACCCTGAAAAACAACTGATGAAAAAGTTTCAATGAACATACATAGGCATCGTCACGATCAAAACATATATATATATACAGTATATACAGTGGGGCAAAAAAGTATTTAGTCAGCCACCAATTGTGCAAGTTCTCCCACTTAAAAAGATGAGAGGCCTGTAATTTTCATCATAGGTACACTCAACTATGACAGACAAAATGAGAAAAAAAATCCAGAAAATCACATTGTAGGATTTTTAACGAATTTATTTGCAAATTATGGTGGAAAATAAGTATTTGGTCACCTACAAACAAGAAAGATTTCTGGCTCTCACAGACCTGTAACTTCTTCTTTAAGAGGCTCCTCTGTCCTCCACTCATTACCTCTCTCATCTTTTTAAGTGGAAGAACTTGCACAATTGGTGGCTGACTAAATACTTTTTTGCCCCACTGTATATGTACTGTATATATATATATATATATATATATATATATATATATATATAATGTGTATCTCAGAAAGCCAACAGGTAAATGAAGATGTGACATTGCTTCCTGCAATTAGCCCGAGCTCGTCTCTTCCGCTGCTGTTTGGGCCATCATTTGTAGTTATTGGGATGGCACAGTGGTTTGGAGGTTGTAGCGGTAATGTCCTGGGGGCAGCTGTCAGTCCTACCCCATTATAAATGACAGAGCTGAGCGAGCCTCCTTGGCTGACTCTCAACACTCCGGGCTTCCTTCGGGGCCTTGCGTAGAAGCATTTGTCAGAGCGTGTGCCCTTTTGGTTTTCTAATCGCAGCACAAGCTGTGGAATGCTGGCCCTCGATGAGATATTCCGCTCACAAACAGTGATTTATGTTCCTTGCGGTTTGCAGGGTGTTCGATGGTGAGGGGATTGCAGGTGTTGAGGAACTGGAGCCCCAGTGCAAGGTTTGAATATGCACACCTCGTGGTCTTTAGGCACAGCTACATCACATGGATTAGTGCCTCTGGCCTGCCTGTACCGGGAGGTGGGACAATACATGTTTAAAATGCATATAGGTCCCTACAGTCAGATAGCGATTATACAAACACCCATATATGAACGATTTTCCCCCCAACACATACTGTAAGTCTACGTCACATACAGCTGAAGCCTGAAGTTTACATACACCTTAGCCAAATACATTTAAACTCAGTTTTTCATAATTCCTGACATTTAATCCTAGTAGAAAGTCCCTATCTTAGTTAGGTCAGTTAGGATCACCACCTTATTTTAAGAATGTAAAATGTCAGAATAATAGTAGAGAGAATTATTTATTTTAGCTTTTATTTCTTTCATCACATTCCCAGTGGGTCAGAAGTTTACATAAACTCAATTAATATTTGCTAACATTGTCTTTAAATTGTTTAACTTGGGTCAAACGTTTTGGGTAGCCTTCCACAAGCGTCCCACAATAAGTTGGGTGAATTTTGGCCCATTCCTCCTGACAGAGCTGGTGTAACTGAGTAAGTTTGTGGGCATCCTTACTCACACACGCTTTTTCAGTTTTGCCCACAAATGTTCTATAGGATTGAGGTCAGGGCTTTGTGATGGCAGCTGCAATACCTTGACTTTGTTGTCCTTAAGCCATTTCGCCACAACTTTGGAAGTATGCTTGGGGTCATGTCCATTTGGTAGACCCATTTGCGACCAAGCTTTAACTTCCTGACTGTCTTGAGATGTTGCTTCAAAATATCCACATAATTTTCCATCCTTATGATGCCATGTATTTTGTGAAGTGCACCAGTCCCTCCTGCAGCAAAGCACCCCCACAACATGATGCTGCCACCCCGTGCTTCACTGTTGGGATGGTGTCCTTCGGCTTGCAACCCTCCCCCTTTTTCCTCCAAACATAACGATGGTCATTATGGCCAAATAGTTCTATTTTTGTTTCATCAGAAAGAAAAAGTATGATCTTTGTCCCCATGTGTAGTTGCAAACTGTAGTCTGACTTTTTTATGGCAGTTTTGGAGCAGTGGCTTCTTCCTTGCTGAGCGGCCTTTCAGGTTATGTCGATATTGGACTTGTTTTACTGTGGATATAGATAATTTTGTACCTGTTTCCTCCAGCATCTTCACAAGGTCCTTTGCTGTTGTTCTGGGATTGATTTGCACTTTTTGCACCAAAGTACGTTCATCTCTAGGAGACAGAACGCGTCTCCTTCCTGAGAGGTATGACGGCTGCATGGTCCCATCGTGTTTATACTTGCGTACTATTGTTTATAAAGATGAACGTGGCACCTTCAAGGAATTTGGAAATTACTCCCAAGGATGAACCAGACTTGTTGAGGTCTACAATTTTTTTTATGAGGTCTTGGCTGATTTTTTTTGGTTTTCCCATGATGTCAAGCAAAGAGACACTGAGTTTCAAGGTATGCCTTGAAATACATCCACAGGTACACCTCCAATTGACTCAAATGATGTCAATTAGCTTATCAGAAGCTTCTAAAGCCATGATCATTTTCAGGAATTTTCTGAGCTGTTTAAAGGCACAGTCAACTTAGTGTAAGTGAACTTTTGACCCACTGGAATTGTGATACAGTGAATTATAACTCAAATAATCTGTCTATAAACAATTGTTGGAAAAATGACTTGTGTATCATGCACAAAGTAGATGTCCTAACCAACTTTCCAAAACTATAGTTTGTTAACAAGAAACTTGTGGAGTTGTTGAAAAAACAAGTTTTAATGACTCCAACATAAGTGTATGTAAACTTTCGACTTCAACTGTATATACATCGCTATATGTAGTAGGGAACAGCCTGATTTCTCCAAGAGAGACCTGATCCTGGATCATCCTTATTTAGTTGTCTGTGGATCAACAATGCATCAACCAATCAGATAAAATGACAATCCGGGATCAACAATACATCAACCAATCAGATAAAATTATGATCCGGGATCAACAATACATCAACCAATCAGATAAAATGATGATCCGGGATCAACAATACATCAACCAATCAGATAAAATGATGATCCGGGATCAACAATACATTAACCAATTAGATAAAATGATGATCTGGGGTCAACTCAGCTTCTGTAAATTATATCACATAATCAACACAGTAAAATGAACATTTGTTATTTGTTTTGATAACATAAAAATTGGATCTAAGTCGAGCACAGTTCATCACCAATCGGTAACTATATCAAAGAGTGCCTGTCTACATACTGTAGATAATTAGTTTGGAGAATAAATATGTTATACCTCCAGATCTAGACAAGCAGTGTTGTTGATAAGCAGTGTAGGCTAGTGTTCAACATACCGCTTAGCTTCTCCTCTCTTTATGGAGTAACCCAGCTGACCTTTGCCCCCGATTTGTATTGAAAGTCACAACATAAAATCAAGAAGGCAAAACGGAGAGTGTTTTTTTTCACAGCTCTAGTGTTTGCCCTCTCTTCACCACTTATGCTGCTTTGGTGGCTACTTTAAAAGGTAACTGAAGCTTGGAGAGCACATCCTTTTTGTCATGCAAAGCAGAGCTAGGTCCTTTTAGCTCTTTAGCTTCAACTGGAGAATTGGCGTTGAGAAATAAAGATTCCATTGTTGTGAAATTCCCCTCCGGCTTTGTTGTAAGATTTACGATTGTTTTTGTGAATGAGTGTTTTGGCAGGAGGCTACTGCAATATTTCACTGAGATACATATATTTTATGGAAACATCCACAATATTTTATAGGTGAAGAAGTCACAGTTCAAATGACTTTTTTAAAACTATGTGAGTTTCATAATGTGTGATAAAAAAAAACACATCTGCACCATTTGTGTGTTTAGGTCATTGTTACTGTGTAGTTGACTTATTGTTACTGTGTTGTTGACTTATTGTTACTGTGTTGTTGACTTATTGTTACTGTGTTGTTGACTTATTGTTACTGTGTTGTTGACTTATTGTTACTGTGTTGTTGACTTATTGTTACTGTGTTGTTGACTTATTGTTACTGTGTTGTTGACTTATTGTTACTGTGTAGTTGACTTATTGTTACTGTGTTGTTGACTTATTGTTACTGTGTTGTTGACTTATTGTTACTGTGTTGTTGACTTATTGTTACTGTGTTGTTGACTTATTGTTACTGTGTTGTTGACTTTGTGTTGTTGACTTATTGTTACTGTGTTGTTGACTTATTGTTGCTGTGTTGTTGACTTATTGTTACTGTGTTGTTGACTTATTGTTACTGTGTTGTTGACTTATTGTTACTGTGTTGTTGACTTATTGTTACTGTGTTGTTGACTTATTGTTACTGTGTTGTTGACTTACTGTTACTGTGTTGTTGACTTACTGTTACTGTGTTGTTGACTTATTGTTACTGTGTTGTTGACTTATTGTTACTGTGTTGTTGACTTATTGTTACTGTGTTGTTGACTTATTATTACTGTACTGTTGACTTATTGTTACTGTGTTGTTGACTTATTGTTACTGTGCTGTTGACTTATTGTTACTGTGTTGTTGACTTATTGTTACTGTGCTGTTGACTTATTGTTACTGTGTTGTTGACTTATTGTTACTGTGTTGTTGACTTATTGTTACTGTGCTGTTGACTTATTGTTACTGTGCTGTTGACTTATTGTTACTGTGTTGTTGACTTATTGTTACTGTGTTGTTGACTTATCATTTTATTTTTTAATTAACTTGTTCCCCTTTCTTAGTCTATTAAGTCCCTATAGCAGCCTAGATACTACAACTGCGAAACAGAACAATATTGTACAAAATGTACACACGTTCACATTTTTCTGTACATTACCATAAAACAACCCCTTTGTGCAGGCAAACCATTTTGATTTATAAATTGTTGTCAATGTCTATGAATTATTGCTATGGTAACCTAGTCGGTCAACTGGCAGCTTCCACATTACATTAATGTCGATCAAATGTGATGTCATCAGATTATGTGCCTATCAAAAAAATTCCATTCAGAAAATGTGACTGTGGAGACTAAAGTGCAAATTAATGGGTTGAGTGAGTCTGGGTTTTGTCATGACATGTTGCAAACAACTTGACGTGCGCTAACAACCGTCCTCAGTGATTTAATAACAGTCATCTATGTTAGACCCCACCCCTACCCCTCTCTCTCCTTCTTTCTTTGCCAGAGGGATTGCTATAAACTGCACCAATTTACCCGAGTCCAACCATATTGTAATGGGTGCGTCTCTCCAACCCTTCCCCCTTCCCTCTGCTTGTTCCAACCAAGGACAGGGGTCAGTTAGAAGGCCTTTCTGGCCCCGTGGCAGATACATAGTTCTTGGCTCCTCATTGGACAGTACTAGTCCAATGACCTTTTCAACTCTTCTTTCCTCCGTGACCCCAAAATGCCTAGTGCTTGAGGTCATCATTTTCTATGTTTATCTTTCTTGTTTTTCCTTTCACGTTTGAATAAATGTTTGCTCTTAGCCCAGCTGTAATGAATGTCAAATAATATTATCTTTATATCTTTATACGTTGCACAATAAAGGTGAGAAGTCTTTATTAATAGTGATTCCTTTGTGTGTCTCTATAGGTGGAAGTATTCATTACCAGCTCTGCAGTGCTCCTGAAGAAAAGACCGGATCCTACCGGTAAGTTAGACACACTGTATGTACAACACAGCGAAAGGTTAAATTACAGTGTTTTAATTTTCTATTAAGTCATCTGGTGTTCCTTGTTAACAGGGAGACGAATCAGTGTTATTGCAATTATGTGGCGCTCTTAATTCAATTTGCCCCTGTGAACTAAAATGAGTTCTAAACTTCCCCATTAAACTTAATTGCTGTTCATTCAATTCCATAAAACGGGGGGAATTGTCAGGGGAAATCCTGATCATAAATGTAATTATTTTAATAACGGGGGCGCCGGTGTACTAGTTATCCCCCTCATTACCGTACGTGATTCACTATCGCTCTAGCCTGACAAAACCCAACCAAGATCCTCCTCTGACAATGTATTGGGCTGGAACAGGGCAGGGAACCATCAAACAAAGACATGTTCTACAGGTCAATGTGGAATGTATTATGTCAGGGTTAGACACCACACAGATCATGGTTTTTGGTGATTTTCTATCAAATGTGATTATTTTTACCCAGGTTGGAAGCCACATATTTCCAATATTTTCAATCTAATCATTAATAAACTGCTTTGACTCTACACATTGTCTTCCGGTTAGATATTTAAAAAACAGTAGCATTTATTTTCAGAAGAAGAGAAATGTACCTGGAAGCCCTGATCACAGTCACAAGCTCAGTCTCTCCATGACGCTAGAAAATATCGCTCCCCAAGGTTTCAAAATGGTAGCATTTAGCCCTTCACTGTGCTGTCCCCCCTTTCTCCTTCTATCCTTCCCTCCCTCCCTCCTTCCTCCTATTTCTTCCCATGTCCATTAGACCTTGCAGACTAATCGAGCAGCACCAATTGCTCCCGCGGTGAGATCATTAAGTAAATTATTTTAAGATCAAACGGCCAGCAGTCACAATGAAGTCCTGTGTAATGGTGAAAAGCTCAGAAGTCTCCCCCTCCTCCACCCCCTCCTGTGAAATGAAAGCCCAGTGGGTAGTTGTCTCTTGCACCTATCAGGTGGATACCCAGGCCATTAGACTCCTTTTAGCTGCAGGCTAAGGCAGGACCCGCTAATTGGCTGCAGGAACAAAACCAAACCCACTGACAGGATCAGACTTGCATGCCGCTTTTAAAGAGATTCCAAATTATTGTGAGGGTCCAAAGACTGAAACAGCAGTGACAGGAGGCTAGCTAGCTAGCTACCACTGGAATGGTCCACCTAGGAGAGGCAAGAGGCTAGCTAGCTAGCTACCACTGGAATGGTCCACCTAGGAGAGGCAGGAGGCTAGCTAGCTAGCTACCACTGGAATGGTCCACCTAGGAGAGGCAGGAGGCTAGCTAGCTAGCTATCACTGGAATTGTCCACCTAGGAGAGGCAGGAGACTAGCTAGCTAGCTAGCTACCACTGGAATGGTCCACCTAGGAGAGGCAGGAGGCTAGCTAACTAGCGACCACTGGAATTGTCCACCTAGGAGAGGCAGGAGGCTAGCTAGCTAGCTACCACTGGAATGGTCCACCTAGGAGAGGCAGGAGGCTAGCTAGCTAGCTACCACTGGAATGGTCCACCTAGGAGAGGCAGGAGGCTTGCTAGCTAGCTACCACTGGAATGGTCCACCTAGGAGGCTAGCTAGCTAGCTACCACTGGAATGGTCCACCTAGGAGAGGCAGGAGGCTTGCTAGCTAGCTACCACTGGAATGGTCCACCTAGGAGAGGCAGGAGGCTAGCTAGCTAGCTACCACTGGAATGGTCCACCTAGGAGAGGCAGGAGGCTTGCTAGCTAGCTACCACTGGAATGGTCCACCTAGGAGAGGCAGGAGGCTAGCTACCTAGCTACCACTGGAATGGTTCACCTAGGCAAGGCAGGAGGATAGCTAGATAGCCACCACTGGAATGGTCCACCTAGGAGAGGCAGGAGGCTAGCAAGGAGAATTAGGCAGAATGGACTAGTGAGATTGTTCTGGTTACGACATAGGTTATCACAGGAGAGTACAGATTGTTGATTACTTGATAGCCACCTCTGAAAATGGACTTTTGAATCACTTCCGGTACTTTATGGTAAATTAATGTAAGTGTTGTATTTATAAAGTACATTGCATTCAACCATGTTTACACAATTTTGATGAATTGGACTGATAAACCACATTAATGAAAGAATCAGAATTCCAGGAAAGGTTTTTCCAGCCATACAGCCACTTTCCTCCCTCAAAAGGGGTCTAACGTTGAGCTGAGTCCATAATTCAGATCCTATATACATTAGGAGAAATCTATGGCCTCAAACCCACATGAATGGATAAGATTGGCACCTTGTTTATAATTCAGTCATAGATAGATAGATGGATAGATGGACAGGACGATAGAGAATTACTGAATCTATGTCCCAAATTACACCCTATTCCCTATATAGAGTACACTTTGGACTTTGGACCAGGGAGCCCTATGGGACTATGTAGTGCACTATTATGTAGTGCAAGAAATAGTGCACTACATATGGAATAGGCTGTGTCTCAGATAGCACCCATGAGGTTCATTGTGGTCTCTCTCTCTCACATAAGGCCTCAGCTTAGCTGGCCAATTAGAGCATTTGATGAGGTTAGACAGAGGACAAGACAGACAGACATCACTGATCAGAGAGCTGCAGGTATCTACAGACAACATCACATACATAAATCACTGATCAGAGAGCTGCAGGTAGCTACAGAGGACAGCACAGACATACATCACTGATCAGAGAGCTGCAGGTAGCTACAGAGAACAGGACAGACAGATCACTGATCAGACAGCTGCAGGTACAGAGAACAGGACAGTCAGACATCATTGAACAGAGAGCTGCAGGTAGCTACAGAGGACAGCACAGACATATATCACTGATCAGAGAGCTGCAGGTACAGAGAATAGGACTGACAGACATCACTGATCAGAGAGTTGCAGGTATCTACAGACAACAGCACAGACAGACATCATTGATCAGAGAGCTGCAGGTAGCTACAGAGAACAGGACAGACAGACATCACTGATCAGAGAACTGCAGGTACAGAGAACAGGACAGTCAGACAGCATTGATCAGAGAGCTGCAGGTAGCTACAGAGAACAGGACAGACAGATCACTGATCAGACAGCTGCAGGTACAGAGAACAGGACAGTCAGACATCATTGAACAGAGAGCTGCAGGTACAGAGGACACACAGACAGACATTACTGATCAGAGAGCTGCAGGTACAGAGAATAGGAAGTGTGTGTGTGTGTGTGTGTGTGTGTGTGTGTGTGTGTGTGTGTGTGTGTGTGTGTGTGTGTGTGTGTGTGTGTGTGTGTGTGTGTGTGTGTGTGTGTGTGTGTGTGTGTGTGTGTGTGTGTGTGTGTGTGTGTGTGCCATTAGCTCAGTTCTAAAGCCATTAGACAGACAGTGATTACACACTAAGTGCTGTCCCTGGACGGTGGTTTGACAGCTTGCCTTTTTACTGGGTCAGAGTTCCTGTTGGCTAACATAATTAAGAGCATGGGTGTAGAAAGCAGGTCACTATTATATACAATGGACTTTCCCGTGTATCTCCTTTATAATCTATCTCAGTATAAACCTACACAAGAGAAGTTTCAAATCATATTTGGTTTGTTTGTTTCTGTTGTCTCACTGATGAATACATACATTTTGCCATCAGAACAGCCTCAATTCATCGGGGCATGGAATCTACAGGGAGGGGTGTCAAACTCATTCCACGGAGGGCCGAGTGTCTGCAGGTTTTTGTTTTTTTGTTCCAATTAATCCCTAGACAACCAAGTGAGGGAAGTTCCTTACTAATTAGTGACCTTAATTCATCAATTAAGTACAAGGGAGGAGCGAAAATGCACAGATACTCATCCCCTGTGGAATGAGTTTGACATTTGTGCTGCGTGAAAACTCCAGCACCATTGCAGTTCTTGACACAATCGGTGCACCTGGCACCTACTACAATACCCCATTCAAAGGCACTTAAATCTTTGTCTTGCCCATTCACCCTCTGAATGGCACACATACACAATCCATTTCTCAATTGTCTCAAGGCTTAAAAATCCTTCTTTAACCCATCTCCTCCCCTTCATCTCCACTGATTGAAGTGGATTTAACAAGTGACATCAATAAGGGATCATAGCTTTCACCTGGATTCACCTGGTCAGTCTGTGTCATGGAAAGAGCAGCTGTTCTTAATGTTTTGTATTTTGCGCTGAATTCTTGCACTCACTCACCCGCACATACAGCGATCCTTTTTCAGTAGTTTGGCTCTGTTTTGACCAAGAAGAGGAGATGGAAACCAATGCATGAGATGTAGTTTTGATTTTAAAAATGACCTTGTTGTCAAATAACATGAATTAAAACGTGAAATCAACAAAAATGTTGAAAAATGTGAATTTTTTATTAATCCACTGTTCATACAGTCCCAAAATGTGTTGCATGTCAGCAGTCAAGTTTTTAAGATATTGAAGCAAAGCGTCACCAGCCACATCATCATGTATAAAATACCAAAATATATTTTTTTGGGGGGTGGAAGAAAAGGAGGAAAATTCTCCAAATTCCATCACGTTGATGACTTGAATCAGTTTTTCTATGTTGATTCAACGTCATCAGAAGGAAAGACATTGAGCTTTTTGTTGTTGAAATGACATGGAAACAACACTGACTCAACCAGTGGGGAATGTTGTAGATAGATGAGATAGAAACCAATGCAGCAAAGTGAAGAGCGTGATTTATCCTCCTCCAGCATGGACCGTCAGTCTCATCAATCACATGTTTTAATTAGTGATAGCTCTCCTTTGTGACTGAGAAATGTGCATGTAATTCAATTTGGGGCTCCCCGCAGCTCCGACCCAGTTCTCCCAAGTTAAGATTTGTCAATTCAATGGAAGTTCAGGCAAGGTCCTAATGGTAGAGACAGGGGAAAGGAGTGAATTAGGTAAAGCAATCTGCCACCGCTGACATCATTGTGTTCTGTTGACTGCTGTGGGGCAGGACAGGAGAGACACGTGCTGTAAGCTTTATGACACCCTCTGCAGTTCCTGTATCTGTACCTATGACTCAACGATATAGGTTTACATAAGGGTTTGGCTATGATAAGATCAGCTGAGGTATGTGGCTCTGCTGGACTTTTTAATGTCCTTGGTTACAGGTAACTTATCAGTCCGACTTTAAATTTTTTATTTCGTCTTCAACTTTTTTATTCTCTCCCCGTCTCTGTCTTCAGGGAGCTCTTGCTCTATCTAGTCAGCTAAACACCAGCCAATAGTTCATTATTTGTGGGTAAAAGGAAGCAGCATGTTCAGTACAGCTAAAGCTACAGTATTAAGGATGGCATTATCCACCATCTGACATTGTCACCAAACTAAACTCTTAGAAAAAAAGGTGCTATCTAGAACCTAAAAATGTTCTCCGACTGTCCCCATAGGATAACCCTTTGGAGGACCCTTCTTGGTTCCAGGAAGAATCCTTTTGGGTTCCATGTAGAACCCCCCCTTTCCACAGAGGGTTCTACATGGAACTCAAACGGGTTCTACGTGTAACCAAAAATAGTTCTATCTGTAACCAAAATGGGTTCTATGGGGACAGCTAAAGAACCCTTTTGGAACCCTTTTTTCTGAGTGTATCTATGAACAGATGATCAACCACACCACCCTCGACAGGGACACACTATACTCCAAAACCTCCCAAACAGCCTTGGCCCTGTCGTTGACCTCCTGTACAGGTTTAGGGATTAACACTTTTGGCAAAACAAATCCACCCAATCTGTGTATGGCCCTGCACTGCATAAAACAATTAATTGACATAACCTCATTGATTTATAGTTGCTATACTGTAAATACTGTCATATTTTTGCCTCAGAGTGAGGGTCAGCATTAAAAGTTACACTATCTGTCAATCTGTCAGGCTGCGTTACAAATTCCACCCTAGTCCCTATATTGTGCACTCCTTTTGATCAGAGCCCCATGGGTACCCTATAGACCCTGGTCAAATGTAGTGCACTATATAGGGAATGGGGTGCCATTTGGGATGCGGCCACAGTCTCTGTCCATGTACATGTTTGAAATACCCTGTAGGACCCCAGGCTGTACAGATGGCTGTATGACTGCTCAGGTACCTATTAAAAGCTATTGTACAGGCCTGTACGCCTGTCGTCTCATTTGTAGACCATCTGCTCACAGAACCATGCCAGCAGGTGCGATGTGATTGGTTATCACGGTCAGGATGACCGAACCATGATGATCCAGCAATCTAGTAATGTGATGTTGTTAAATGACTTCAACTACGATGCGCAAACAAGCCTGTCTGTTGGTACTCTTTACACTAGTCTAGACATGGCTGTCTGTTGGTATTCTTTACAGTTGTCTGGACATGGCTGTCTGTTGGTATTCTATACAGTTGTCTGGACATGGCTGTCTGTTGGTATTCTTTACAGTTGTCTAGACATGGCTGTCTGTTGGTATTCTTTACAGTTGTCTAGACATGGCTGTCTGTTGGTATTATTTACAGTTGTCTAGACATGGCTGTCTGTTGGTATTCTATACAGTTGTCTGGACATGGCTGTCTGTTGGTATTCTTTACAGTTGTCTGGACATGGCTGTTGGTATTCTTTACAGTTGTCTGGACATGGCTGTCTGTTGGTATTCTTTACAGTTGTCTGGACATGGCTGTCTGTTGGTATTCTTTACAGTTGTCTGGACATGGCTGTCTGTTGGTATTCTATACAGTTGTCTGGTCATGGCTGTCTGTTGGTATTCTTTACAGTTGTCTGGACATGGCTGTCTGTTGGTATTCTTTACAGTTGTCTGGACATGGCTGTTGGTATTCTTTACAGTTGTCTGGACATGGCTGTCTGTTGGTATTCTTTACAGTTGTCTGGACATGGCTGTCTGTTGGTATTCTTTACAGTTGTCTGGACATGGCTGTTGGTATTCTTTATGGCTGTCATTCTTTACAGTTGTCTGGACATGGCTGTTGGTATTCTTTACAGTTGTCTGGACATGGCTGTCTGTTGTATTCTTTACAGTTGTCTGGACATGGCTGTCTGTTGGTATTCTTTACAGTTGTCTGTCTGTTGGTATTCTTTACAGTTGTCTGGACATGGCTGTTGGTATTCTTTACAGTTGTCTGGACATGGCTGTCTGTTGGTATTCTTTACAGTTGTCTGGACATGGCTGTCTGTTGGTATTCTTTACAGTTGTCTGGACATGGCTGTTGGTATTCTTTACAGTTGTCTGGACATGGCTGTCTGTTGGTATTCTTTACAGTTGTCTAGACATGGCTGTCTGTTGGTATTCTTTACAGTTGTCTGGACATGGCTGTCTGTTGGTATTCTTTACAGTTGTCTGGACATGGCTGTCTGTTGGTATTCTTTACAGTTGTCTGGACATGGCTGTTGGTATTCTTTACAGTTGTCTGGACATGGCTGTCTGTTGGTATTCTTTACAGTTGTCTGGACATGGCTGTTGGTATTCTTTACAGTTGTCTGGACATGGCTGTCTGTTGGTATTCTTTACAGTTGTCTGGACATGGCTGTCTGTTGGTATTCTTTACAGTTGTCTGGTCATGGCTGTCTGTTGGTATTCTTTACAGTTGTCTGGACATGGCTGTCTGTTGGTATTCTTTACAGTTGTCTGGACATGGCTGTCTGTTGGTATTCTTTACAGTTGTCTGGACATGGCTGTCTGTTGGTATTCTTTACAGTTGTCTGGACATGGCTGTCTGTTGGTATTCTTTACACTTGTCTAGACATGGCTGTCTGTTGGTATTCTTTACACTTGTCTAGACATGGCTGTCTGTTGGTATTCTTTACAGTTGTCTGGACATGGCTGTCTGTTGGTATTCTTTACAGTTGTCTGGACATGGCTGTCTGTTGGTATTCTTTACAGTTGTCTGGACATGGCTGTCTGTTGGTATTCTTTACAGGCTGTCTGTTGGTATTCTTTACAGTTGTCTGGACATGGCTGTCTGTTGTATTCTACAGTTGTCTGGACATGGCTGTCTGTTGGTATTCTTTACAGTTGTCTGGACATGGCTGTCTGTTGGTATTCTTTACAGTTGTCTGGACATGGACACTGTTGGTATTCTTTACAGTTGTCTGGACATGGCTGTCTGTTGGTATTCTTTACAGTTGTTGGACATGGCTGTCTGTTTTACAGTTGTCTGACATTCTTTACAGTTGTCTGGACATGGCTGTCTGTTGGTATTCTTTACAGTTGTCTGGACATGGCTGTTGGTATTCTTTACAGTTGTCTGGACATGGCTGTCTGTTGGTATTCTTTACAGTTGTCTGGACATGGCTGTCTGTTGGTATTCTTTACAGTTGTCTGGACATGGCTGTCTGTTGGTATTCTTTACAGTTGTCTGGACATGGCTGTCTGCTGGTATTCTTTACAGTTGTCTGGACATGGCTGTTGGTATTCTTTACAGTTGTCTGGACATGGCTGTCTGTTGGTATTCTTTACAGTTGTCTAGACATGGCTGTCTGTTGGTATTCTTTACAGTTGTCTGGACATGGCTGTCTGTTGGTATTCTTTACAGTTGTCTGGACATGGCTGTTGGTATTCTTTACAGTTGTCTGGACATGGCTGTCTGTTGGTATTCTTTACAGTTGTCTAGACATGGCTGTCTGTTGGTATTCTTTACAGTTGTCTAGATATGGCTGTCTGTTGGTATTCTTTACAGTTGTCTGGACATGGCTGTCTGTTGGTATTCTTTACAGTTGTCTGGACATGGCTGTTGGTATTCTTTACAGTTGTCTGGACATGGCTGTCTGTTGGTATTCTTTACAGTTGTCTAGACATGGCTGTCTGTTGGTATTCTTTACAGTTGTCTGGTCATGGCTGTCTGTTGGTATTCTTTACAGTTGTCTGGACATGGCTGTCTGTTGGTATTCTTTACAGTTGTCTGGACATGGCTGTTGGTATTCTTTACAGTTGTCTGGACATGGCTGTCTGTTGGTATTCTTTACAGTTGTCTGGACATGGCTGTCTGTTGGTATTCTTTACACTTGTCTAGACATGGCTGTCTGTTGGTATTCTTTACACTTGTCTAGACATGGCTGTCTGTTGGTATTCTTTACAGTTGTCTGGACATGGCTGTCTGTTGGTATTCTTTACAGTTGTCTGGACATGGCTGTCTGTTGGTATTCTTTACAGTTGTCTGGACATGGCTGTCTGTTGGTATTCTTTACAGTTGTCTGGACATGGCTGTCTGTTGGTATTCTTTACAGTTGTCTGGACATGGCTGTTGGTATTCTTTACAGTTGTCTGGACATGGCTGTCTGTTGGTATTCTTTACAGTTGTCTGGACATGGCTGTCTGTTGGTATTCTTTACAGTTGTCTGGACATGGCTGTCTGTTGGTATTCTTTACAGTTGTCTGGACATGGCTGTCTGTTGGTATTCTTTACAGGTGTCTAGACATGGCTGTCTGTTGGTATTCTTTACAGTTGTCTGAACATGACTGTTGGTATTCTTTACAGTTGTCTGGACATGGCTGTCTGTTGGTATTCTTTACAGTTGTCTGTACATGGCTGTCTGTTGGTATTCTTTACAGTTGTCTGGACATGGCTGTCTGTTGGTATTCTTTACAGTTGTCTGGTATTCTTTACAGTTGTCTGTTGGTATTCTTTACAGTTGTCTGGACATGGCTGTCTGTTGGTATTCTTTACAGTTGTTGGACATGGCTGTCTGTTGTATTCTTTACAGGTGTCTAGATGGCTGTCATTCTTTACAGTTGTCTGGACATGGCTGTTGGTCTGTTGGTATTCTTTACAGTTGTCTGTACATGGCTGTCTTGGACATGGCTGTCTGTTGGTATTCTTTACAGTTGTCTGGACACTGTTGGTATGCTTTACAGTTGTCTGGACATGGCTGTCTGTTGGTATTCTTTACAGTTGTCTGGACATGGCTGTCTGTTGGTATTCTTTACAGTTGTCTGGACATGGCTGTCTGTTGGTATTCTTTACAGTTGTCTGGACATGGCTGTCTGTTGGTATTCTTTCCAGGTGTCTAGACATGGCTGTCTGTTGGTATTCTTTACAGTTGTCTGGACATGGCTGTATGTTGGTATTCTTTACAGTTGTCTAGACATGGCTGTTGGTATTCTTTACAGTTGTCTGGACATGGCTGTTGGTATTCTTTACAGTTGTCTGGACATGGCTGTCTGTTGGTATTCTTTACAGTTGTCTGGACATGGCTGTCTGTTGGTATTCTTTACAGTTGTCTAGACATGGCTGTTGGTATTCTTTACAGGTGTCTAGACATGGCTGTCTGTTGGTATTCTTTACAGTTGTATGGACATGGCTGTCTGTTGGTATTCTTTACAGTTGTCTGGACATGGCTGTTGGTATTCTTTACAGTTGTCTGGACATGGCTGTCTGTTGGTATTCTTTACAGTTGTCTGGACATGGCTGTCTGTTGGTATTCTTTACAGTTGTCTGTACATGGCTGTCTGTTGGTATTCTTTACAGTTGTCTGGACATGGCTGTCTGTTGGTATTCTTTACAGTTGTCTGGACATGGCTGTCTGTTGGTATTCTTTACAGTTGTCTGGACATGGCTGTCTGTTGGTATTCTATACAGTTGTCTGGACATGGCTGTCTGTTGGTATTCTTTACAGTTGTCTGGACATGGCTGTTGGTATTCTTTACAGTTGTCTGGAAATGGCTGTCTGTCTGGTATTCTTTACAGTTGTTGGACAGTTGTCTGGTACATGGCTGTCATTCTTTACAGTTGTCTGGTGGCTGTCTGTTGGTATTCTTTACAGTTGTCTGGACATGGCTGTCTGTTGGTATTCTTTACAGTATTCTATACAGTTGTCTGGACATGGCTGTCTGTTGGTATTCTTTACAGTTGTCTGGAAATGGCTGTCTGTTGGTATTCTTTACAGTTGTCTGGACATGGCTGTCTGTTGGTATTCTTTACAGTTGTCTGGACATGGCTGTCTGTTGGTATTCTTTACAGGTGTCTGGACATGGCTGTCTGTTGGTATTATATACAGTTGTCTGGACATGGCTGTCTGTTGGTATTCTTTACAGTTGTCTGGACATGGCTGTCTGTTGGTATTCTTTACAGTTGTCTGGACATGGCTGTCTGTTGGTATTCTTTACAGTTGTCTGGACATGGCTGTCTGTTGGTATTCTATACAGTTGTCTGGACATGGCTGTCTGTTGGTATTCTTTACAGTTGTCTGGACATGGCTGTCTGTTGGTATTCTTTACAGTTGTCTGGACATGGCTGTTGGTATTCTTTACAGTTGTCTGGACATGGCTGTCTGTTGGTATTCTTTACAGTTGTCTGGTCATGGCTGCCTCCTTATACAGGACAGTATTGCTGGAGCCTTCGTAGACCTAGTGATGTGTAGAAGCACCTTGTCCTTGATTCTTCCTCCATTTCATTTGCTTGATGACTGTTGTTTAGTGTGTGTTGACTCTATAGTGTTGTCTATTGAATTGAATTGCATTAGACCCAGTGCTGGGTGGAAGCACCTCGACACATCCTCCACTTCATTAGCTTGCTTAGAGTGTTGACTCCAGGGTGCTGTTGACTCTAGTGCGTTGACACTTCATTTTGGATTGTCATTGACTTCATGTGATAGCCTATCTTGCTATTCTGGGATCAATGATGAGGGTTTGGGGAAAGAACTTCTGTGCACTTGTGAGACACATTTGATCTTATTCATGATGTGAGGGTGCTATCAGCATGACTTTGTTTACCCCTTCAGTAATCCATTGAAATGACAATCTAGTGATGGGCAACAAAACAGGTCCCGCTGCCTCTTGACCTACAAAGAGACCAGGACCTCTTATCCTTCATGTAGACGTTTCTCTTCTGATTCCCTCTTCAATAGGAGACTTAACTGATACTGAGGGTATAGGGCCCGAGCCGTTACTCAAAACAATGAGAGCTTTCAGAGTTAAAGGGCCCATTCAAATGCTAAAGGCGGCAGTAGCTAATTATTTAGTTCTCACCAGACACTTGAAAGTCTCTTATCTGACACATGTTGATGCAAAGTCACTGTAGGGTTATCTATCTCACAGCAGTCATCTATCGGCTTTACTTCCTTATGGGAATAGAGGGAATGCTCCTCTCACAAATGTGTATCTGTAATCTGCACTATTCCACTGTAATCTGCTCTATTCTACTGTATTCTACTCTGCTCTTTTTAATTTTTCCTTTATTTAACTAGGCAAGTCAGTTAAGAACAAATTCTTATTTACAATGACGGCCTAAGAACAGTTGGTTAACTGCCTTGTTCAGGGGCAGAAAAACAGGTTTTTACCTTGTCAACTGGGGGATTTGATCTCGCAACCGTCTGGTTACTAGTCCAACGCGCTAACCACTAGGCTACCTGCCGCCCCACACTGCACTCTGCTCTATTCTACTCTGCTCTATTCTACTCTGCTCTACTCTACTCTATTCTACTCTAATCTATTCTACTCTAATCTGCTCTATTCTACTCTACTCTATTCTACTCTGTTCTACTCTATTCTACTCTGTTCTATTCTACACTGCTCTATTCTACTGTATTTTACTCTATTCTATTATTCTCTATTCCATTCTACTCTATTTGACTCTGCTATACACTGCACTACTCTGCTCTATTCTACTCTATTCTACTCTGCTCTACTTTTCTCTATTCTACTTTGCTCTGCTTTAATCTACTCTATTCTATTTTACTCTATTCTACTGTAATATGCTCTACTCTAGTCTACTCTATTCTACTCTACTCTACTCTCCTCTATTCTGTTCTACTCTGTTCTCTTCTACTCTACTGTAATCGGCTCTACTCTGTTCTACGCTATTCTGCTCTTCTCTATTCTACTCTGCTCTGCTCTAATCTACTCTACTCGATTCTACTCTATTCTACTATATTCTATTCTACTCTGCTCTACTATGGTCTACTCTATTTTACTCTATTCTCCTCTGCTCTACTCTACTTTATTCTACGCTACTCTATTCTACTCTATTCTATTCTACTCTATTCTACTATTGGCTTCTCTATTCTATTTGACTCTGTTCTATATGCTTTCCATCTCAGACCATGCATGTACACTACCATTCAAAAGTTTGGGGTTGCTTAGAAATGTCCTTGTTTTTGAAAGAAAAGCACCTTTTTTGTCCATTTAAAATAACATAAAATTGATCAGAAATACAGTATAAACATCGTTAATGTTATAAATGCTATTGAAGCTGGAAACGGCAGATTTTTTATGGAATATCTACATAGGCGTATAGAGGCCCATTATCAGCAACCATCACTCCTGTGTTTCAATGGCATGTTGTGTTAACTAATCCAAGTTTATCATTTTAAAAGGCTAATTAATCATTAGAAAACCCTTTTGCAATTATGTTAGCACAGCTGAAAACAGTTGTTCTGATTAAAGAAGCAATAAAAACTGGCCTTCTTTAGACTAGTTGAGTATCTGGTTTATCAGCATTTGTGGGTTCAATTACAGGCTCAAAATGGCCAGAAACAAAGAATTTTCTTCTGAATCTCGTCAGTCTATTCTTGTTCTGAGAAATGAAGGCTATTCCATGCGAGAAATTGCCAAGAAACTGAAGATCTCGTACAACGCTGTGTACTACTCACTTCACAGAACAGTGAAAACTAGCTCTAACCAGAATAGAATGCACAACTGAGAAAGAGGACAAGTACATTAGAGTGTCTAGTTTGAGAAACAAACGCCTCACAAGTCCTCAACTGGCAGCTTCATTAAATAGTACCCACAAAACAGAGGCAATAGAAAGAAGAAAAAGCCATATCTCGGATTGAGCAATAAAAAGGAAAGATTAAGATGGGCAAAAGAACACAGACACTGGACAGAGGAAGTCTGGAAAAAATTGTTATGAACAGACAAATCTAAGTTTGAGGTGTTCAGATCACAAAGAAGAACTTTCGTGAGACGCAGAATAAATAAATAAAATGCTGGAGGAGTGCTTGACGCCATCTGTCAAGCATGGTTGAGGCAATGTGATGGTCTGGGGGTGCTTTGGTGGTGGTAAAGTGGGAGATTTGTACAGGGTAAAAGGAGATGGTCTGGGGGTGTGTTGGTGGTGGTAAAGTGGGGGATTTGTTCAGGGTAAAAGGAGATGGTCTGGGGGTGCGTTGGTGGTGGTAAAGTGGGAGATTTGTACAGGGTAAAGGGGATCTTGAAGAAGGAAGCCTGTCACTCCATTTCGCAACGCCCTACCCTGTGGACAGCGCTTAATTGGAGCCAATTTCCTCCTACAACAGGACAATGACCCAAAGCACAGCTCCAAACTATGCAACAACTATTTAGGGAAGAAGCAGTCAGCTGGTATTCTGTCTATAAAGGAGTGGCCAGCACAGTCACCGGATCCCAACCCTACTGAGCTGTTGTGGGAGCAGCTTGAAGTGTCCATCAAGCCAATCCAACTTGTGGGAGGTGCTTCAGGAACCATGGGGTGAAATCTCTTCAGATTACCTCAAAGCATTGACAACTAGAATGCCAAAGGTCTGCAAGGCTGTTATTGCTGCAAATGGAGGATTCTTTGACGAAATCAAAGTTTGAAGGACACTATTATTTCAATTCAAAAGTCATTATTTATAACCTTGTCAACGTCTTGACTATATTTCCGTTTCATTTTGCATCTAATTTCATGTATGTTTTCATGGAAAACAAGGACATTTGTAAGTGACACCAAACTTTTGAATGGTAGTGTATATTATCATAAATACTATAGGACAGATATCACATAAACTGTTCCAAATTCGCTTCAAAATATTCCTAAGAAACTGCTTTGGTATATACAGTTGAAGTCGGAAGTTTACGTACACTTAGGTTGGAGTCATTAAAACTTGTTTTTCAACATCTCCACAAATTTCTTGTTAACAAACTATAGTTTTGGCGAGTCAGATGTGTCAGGCACAAAGTATATGTCCTAAGTAATTTGTCCAACAATTGTCTACAGGCAGATTATTTCACTTATAATTCACTGTATCAAAATTCCAGTGGGTCAGAAGTTTACATACACTAAGTTGACCGTGCCTTTAAACAACTTGGAAAATTCCAGAAAGTGATGTCATGGCTTTAGAAGCTTTTGATAGGCTAATTGACATAATTTGAGTCAATTGGAGGTGTACCTGTGGATGTATTTCAAGGCCTACCTTCAAACTCAGTGCCTCATTTCTTGACATCATGGGAAAATCAAAAGAAATCAGCCAAGACCTCAGAAAAAAAATTGTAGACCACCACAAGTCTGGTTCATCCTTGGGAGCAATTTCCAAATGCCTGAAGGTTCCATGTTCATCTGTACAAACAATAGTACGCAAGTATAAACACCATGGGACCACGCAGCCGTCATACCTCTCAGGAAGGAGACGCGTTCTGTCTCCTAGAGATGAACAGACTTTGGTGCGAGAAGTGTAAATCAATCCCAGAACAACAACATAGGACCTTGTGAAGATGCTGGAGGAAACAAGTACAAAAGTATCTATATCCACAGTAAAACGAGTCCAATATCGACATAACCTGAAAGGTCGCTCAGCAAGGAAGAAGCCACTGCTCCAAAACCACCATAAAAAAGCCTGACTACGGTTTGCAACTTCACATGGGGACAAAGATCGTACTTTTTGGAGAAATGTCCTCTGGTCTGATGAAACAAAAATAGAACTGTTTGGCCATAATGACCATCGTTATGTTTGGAGGAAAAAGGGGGAGGCTTGCAAGCCGAAGAACACCATCCCAACCGTGAATCAACTTCTTGGTGTCACTCAGTTAAATTCGTTTATTTTTGGGGTACAGTGGTGTTAATTAGAAAACCTCCTTCTCGGTGCTGTGAGTGGATATTGTGTGAATGTTTTACAGTGTATTTTGTACAGTAGAGCTATAAAGTCAGTGTCTCAAATCCCCACATAAAGTGTCTATTGGTCCCTAAGAGCAGACCCTAAGAGTATGTCAAACTAGCTGCCTGCCCATTGCAGGGGCCAAGCTGTTCTCTCTAACAATGTTACAGGGCAAGAAAATCATCAGCTTTCAATCCTGTTTTGATATGACAGGCTATTTTATGGTACACCCAAAATACATTTGGTACCAATTCATCCCAGGGTCTACATATACTGTCACTCTCTCGCAGTGATGTAAAGTACTTCAGTAAAAATACTTTGGAATAAAAAAAATAGTTAAAAAGTGTTGGACCATGCCCCTGCCTGTCTGTAAATTAAAAAACAGTGTTGGACCATGCCCCTGCCTGTCTGTAAATTAAAAAAACAGTGTTGGACCATGCCCCTGCCTGTCTGTAAATTAAAAAAAACAGTGTTGGACCATGCCCCTGCCTGTCTGTAAATTAAAAAACAGTGTTGGACCATGCCCCTGCCTGTCTGTAAATTAAAAAACAGTGTTGGACCATGCCCCTGCCTGTCTGTAAATTAAAAAACAGTGTTGGACCATGCCCCTGCCTGTCTGTAAATTAAAAAACAGTGTTGGACCATGCCCCTGCCTGTCTCTAAATTAAAAAAACAGTGTTGGACCATGCCCCTGCCTGTCTGTAAATTAAAAAAACAGTGTTGGACCATGCCCCTGCCTGTCTGTAAATTAAAAAAACAGTGTTGGACCATGCCCCTGCCTGTCTGTAAATTAAAAAAACAGTGTTGGACCATGCCCCTGCCTGTCTGTAAATTAAAAAAACAGTGTTGGACCATGCCCCTGCCTGTCTGTAAATTAAAAAAACAGTGTTGGACCATGCCCCTGCCTGTCTGTAAATTAAAAAAACAGTGTTGGACCATGCCCCTGCCTGTCTGTAAATTAAAAAACAGTGTTGGACCATGCCCCTGCCTGTCTGTAAATTAAAAAAACAGTGTTGGACCATGCCCCTGCCTGTCTGTAAATTAAAAAAACAGTGTTGGACCATGCCCCTGCCTGTCTGTAAATAAAAAAAACAGTGTTGGACCATGCCCCTGCCTGTCTGTAAATTAAAAAAACAGTGTTGGACCATGCCCCTGCCTGTCTGTAAATTAAAAAAACAGTGTTGGACCATGCCCCTGCCTGTCTGTAAATTAAAAAACAGTGTTGGACCATGCCCCTGCCTGTCTGTAAATGAAAAAAAACAGTGTTGGACCATGCCCCTGCCTGTCTCTAAATTAAAAAAACAGTGTTGGACCATGCCCCTGCCTGTCTCTAAATTAAAAAAACAGTGTTGGACCATGCCCCTGCCTGTCTGTAAATAAAAAAAACAGTGTTGGACCATGCCCCTGCATGTCTGTAAATTAAAAAAACAGTGTTGGACCATGCCCCTGCCTGTCTGTAAATTTAAAAAACAGTGTTGGACCATGCCCCTGCCTGTCTGTAAATTAAAAAAACAGTGTTGGACCATGCCCCTGCCTGTCTGTAAATTAAAAAAACAGTGTTGGACCATGTCCCTGCCTGTCTGTAAATTAAAAAACAGTGTTGGACCATGCCCCTGCCTGTCTGTAAATTAAAAAAACAGTGTTGGACCATGCCCCTGCCTGTCTGTAAATTAAAAAGCAGTGTTGGACCATGCCCCTGCCTGTCTGTAAATTAAAAAACAGTGTTGGACCATGCCCCTGCCTGTCTGTAAATTTAAAAAACAGTGTTGGACCATGCCCCTGCCTGTCTGTAAATTTAAAAAACAGTGTTGGACCATGCCCCTGCCTGTCTGTAAATTTAAAAAACAGTGTTGGACCATGCCCCTGCCTGTCTGTAAATTAAAAAAACAGTGTTGGACCATGCCCCTGCCTGTCTGTAAATTAAAAAAACAGTGTTGGACCATGCCCCTGCCTGTCTGTAAATGAAAAAAACAGTGTTGGACCATGCCCCTGCCTGTCTGTAAATTAAAAAAACAGTGTTGGACCATGCCCCTGCCTGTCTGTAAATTAAAAAAACAGTGTTGGACCATGCCCCTGCCTGTCTGTAAATTAAAAAACAGTGTTGGACCATGCCCCTGCCTGTCTGTAAATTTAAAAAACAGTGTTGGACCATGCCCCTGCCTGTCTGTAAATTTAAAAAACAGTGTTGGACCATGCCCCTGCCTGTCTGTAAATTAAAAAACAGTGTTGGACCATGCCCCTGCCTGTCTGTAAATTAAAAAACAGTGTTGGACCATGCCCCTGCCTGTCTGTAAATTTAAAAAACAGTGTTGGACCATGCCCCTGCCTGTCTGTAAATTTAAAAAACAGTGTTGGACCATGCCCCTGCCTGTCTGTAAATTAAAAAACAGTGTTGGACCATGCCCCTGCCTGTCTGTAAATTAAAAAAACAGTGTTGGACCATGCCCCTGCCTGTCTGTAAATTTAAAAAACAGTGTTGGACCATGCCCCTGCCTGTCTGTAAATTAAAAAAACAGTGTTGGACCATGCCCCTGCCTGTCTGTAAATTTAAAAAACAGTGTTGGACCATGCCCCTGCCTGTCTGTAAATTAAAAAAACAGTGTTGGACCATGCCCCTGCCTGTCTGTAAATTTAAAAAACAGTGTTGGACCATGCCCCTGCCTGTCTGTAAATTAAAAAACAGTGTTGGACCATGCCCCTGCCTGTCTGTAAATTTAAAAAACAGTGTTGGACCATGCCCCTGCCTGTCTGTAAATTAAAAAAACAAGAATGTGGTGCCGTTTGGTTTGCTTTATGTAAGGAATTTGTGTTGTTGTTGTAGATTTATAGTTTTACTTTTACTTTTGATACTTAAATATATTTTACCAATTACATTTACTTTAGACTTTTACTCAACTAGTATTTTACTGGGTGACTTTCACTTTTTAAAAATGTGGTACTTTTTCCACCACTGCTCTCTCCTCACTGCTAGAGAGTCCAGTATGGGGGACGTGTAGGTGGGGTAACAAATACAGATGTAGAATACATAGAAAATGTCATTTGGATCCTGGATGCTGATTGGCTGAAACAGCATTCCAGACGTGTACATTATGAACTGGAAAAGTACAACACAACAACAAAGCAAACTAAACATCTTGTTGCTTAGAAACCTGTATTGAAATAAGTTCCAGCGGACGGCAGTAGTGTCACACTTTGTGGTGGTGACATCACACGACAAGCAGCAGAGATGTCTGTAATCAGTCTCTACCTGCATTTACACACTTTGTGGTGGTGACATCACACGACAAGCAGCAGAGATGTCTGTAGTCAGTCTCTACCTGCATTTACACACTTTGTGGTGGTGACATCACACGACAAGCAGCAGAGATGTCTGTAATCAGTCTCTACCTGCATTTACACACTTTGTGGTGGTGACATCACACGACAAGCAGCAGAGATGTCTGTAGTCAGTCTCTACCTGCATTTACACACTTTGTGGTGGTGACATCACACGACAAGCAGCAGAGATGTCTGTAATCAGTCTCTACCTGCATTTACACACTTTGTGGTGGTGACATCACACGACAAGCAGCAGAGATGTCTGTAGTCAGTCTCTACCTGCATTTACACACTTTGTGGTGGTGACATCACACGACAAGCAGCAGAGATGTCTGTAATCAGTCTCTACCTGCATTTACACACTTTGTGGTGGTGACATCACACGACAAGCAGCAGAGATGTCTGTAATCAGTCTCTACCTGCATTTACACACTTTGTGGTGGTGACATCACACGACAAGCAGCAGAGATGTCTGTAATCAGTCTCTACCTGCATTTACACACTTTGTGGTGGTGACATCACACGACAAGCAGCAGAGATGTCTGTAATCAGTCTCTACCTGCATTTACACACTTTGTGGTGGTGACATCACACGACAAGCAGCATAGATGTCTGTAATCAGTCTCTACCTGCATTTACACATTTATTAACCCATCATAGACCCACAGCAGAGATGTCTGTAATCAGTCTCTACCTGCATTTACACACTTTATTAACCCATCATAGACCCACAGCAGAGATGTCTGTAATCAGTCTCTACCTGCATTTACACACTTTATTAACCCATCATAGACCCACAGCAGAGATGTCTGTAATCAGTCTCTACCTGCATTTACACACTTTATTAACCCATCATAGACCCACAGCAGAGATGTCTGTAATCAGTCTCTACCTGCATTTACACACTTTGTGGTGGTGACACCAAACGACAAGCAGCAGAGATGTCTGTAATCGGTCTCTACCTGCATTTACACACTTTAGTAACCCATCATAGACCCACAGCAGAGATGTCTGTAATCAGTCTCTACCTGCATTTACACACTTTAGTAACCCATCATAGACCCACAGCAGAGATGTCTGTAATCAGTCTCTACCTGCATTTACACACTTTAGTAACCCATCATAGACCCACAGCAGAGATGTCTGTAATCAGTCTCTACCTGCATTTACACACTTTAGTAACCCATCATAGACCCACAGCAGTAAGAAAGTATTGTAAGATAATTATAAAGCCCCCTCACTACTGGAAGAGACATTTATTTGTGTTATTCTGTAGTAGCAACAGTGTAGTATGATTAGGATTTAGGGTGAAACATCCCATATTAAAGAAGAATTCACCCCTCTAGACTAATTTCCTACATACAGACCTCCAAAAGAAATGACCTTAAAGCAATCACTTAATTCCACCAACCTTAAGTTATTATGGCATCACCTTTATGCCACCATTTTTACAAGACTGTGTTTGCATTTCTTAATCAATCTCACAGTCAATCCCAGTTAATCCCACATGTTTCACCTTGGCAATTTCCAATGTCGTATCCCCTCAGTAGACAGACAGACAGACAGACAGACAGACAGACAGACAGACAGACAGACAGACAGACAGACAGACAGACAGACAGAGACAGACAGACAGAGGCTGAAAAAGGAGTGAGTGAGAGAGAGAGAGACCAATTTAGTTCTATATGAATGACTTACTGGAAATTACTCTACATTTAAATCAAATGTATTTATAAAGCCCTTCTTACATCAGCTGATATCTCAAAGTGCTGTACAGAAACCCAGCCTAAAACCCCAAACAGCAAGCAATGCAGGTGTAGAAGCACGGTAGGTACACTAAATGAATTCAGACACATTATATCAAGACTGTTGAGTAATGTTTTTTATTTTAATATGGTCTGTATGCCCTTTTAGTGTTTGGGGGATTATCTGTTAAGAACAATAAAGCAAGATTCTGCATGCAAATGCATCAAACAAGCAAATACATCATGATGAATGGGATTGAATAGGTCACATATGTTAAGAATCTTATGTACCCTGTCCCCTACATCATATTTGTGATGCAAATAGATACAATGACTCCGATAGGAATGCTGATGATCCAACAATCCACAGGACATTCAGTTGATTGGTTACGGTAAAACAGAATTTATTCACCGTTCTTTGCTATTAAAGATGTTAAGAGAGCTCAGCTCTGTTACTCCAGCATCTTATTCCCAATCAGTTAGTCAGTTAGATGTTCATTTCCTGTGAAAGTTTTAGAGATGTTGTTGATTGTGTTCTGTCTGTTTTCTCTCAGTATCTAATGGCTCTGAATCAGTGTGGCTGAAATCCCTGCTCGGAGACAAAAATGGAAATGCTCTCCCTGCAATCACAGCCTTTCATCCAGCCCACTAGGAAATATCGTGTCTATTAGCCATTAGCTGATCTGATATCCTGGTTTAGACAGCTCAGGCGTCTCTCTGTGTGGCTGTTTTGGAGGGAGACTGAAGAGATTGCAGGCTTCGACCCATGTGTCTGTTGATTGACTCAAATCAACCAAACTGTGGCCCAGATCAGGCTGTCTGGAAACAGATGTCCATTGGTGATTGATTTGATTGGCTGTCTAATGCATTGCCAAATGTGTGTGAATGCTCCGGAAGAGTCAAGGAATCATGTTACGATGTGTTTGTTAGAAACAGGCTGTAAAAATACGTTGACAGATGTAACAATGCCATGATGGATGTCAACATACCTCTTGGAGTGGAGATTCATTTCAGGAAATGATTCACCAATGAAATGATATATGATTATGTATATTTCTATTAAAAAAACCTCTTTATGAAAAATAGCAGCTTTGAAGTCCTTCAGAACATCATTTAGGCACGTCTGTTAACTTCCAATAATATTCTGAAGGAATTGAATTTGTGTTTTGCAATAAGATGAAACATATTATAAATCGAATCACGTGAAATACTTTGTTCTCAGAACAGGTAATGCTGTCCCGTATCCAAATTCCATAACGGTGTAGGTACACTAAGAACATGGTTTTGGAAGTGTTGTTAACTATGTAGCTAATCGTTCAAAAGGGAAATTCACACAGCTCCAAGTGGAAAGAAAACTTCATTCTGAAAGACTTATAGATGTAGCAGCATGTATTGGCTTGTGTCTCTAGTGCTGAAGAGAACAGGTCTGACAACAGAGAGAAACATGGCTGACGCCAGGCTCTCCCCCTCTGTCTGGTCTCCCAGTTCACAGCAGGTTAAAACACTACAGTACTAAACGCTCCAGGCTGCTCTCTCACGACACACACTCACCTTTTACAGCTCCGCTATGGTGTTTCAATTCACATCTGGACTGTTGTTTTGGCTCTTTGGACTAGATATCCTAATGTGCTTGTGTGTGTCTGGTGTGTGCGTTCTAATTCATGGATTTGTGGATTAACACACAGACACACCAGACACACACCAGACAAACACACACACACACACAGACACACACAGACACACACAGACACACACCACACACACACACACAGACACACACAGAGACATACACCAGATACACACACACACACACACACACACACACACACACACACACACACACACACACACACACACACACACACACACACACACACACAGAGACACACACACAGACACACACCAGACACACACACACACAGACACACACAGACACACACCAGACAAACACACACAGACACACACCAGACACACACACAGACACACACCAGGCACAGACACAGACACACACACAGACAGACACACACAGAGACACACACCAGGCACAGACACAGACACACACACAGACAGACACACACACAGACACACACCAGGCAAACACCAGACAAACACACACAGACACACACCAGACACACACACAGACACACACAGACACACACCAGACAAACACACACAGACACACACCAGACACACACACAGACACACACCAGACACACACACAGACACACACCAGGCACAGACACAGACACACACACAGACAGACACACACACAGACACACACCAGGCACAGACACAGACACACACACACAGACACACACACAGACACACACACCAGACACACACCAGGCACAGACACAGACACACACACAGACAGACACACACACAGACACACACACCAGACACACACAGACACACACCAGGCACAGACACACACACAGACACACACCAGGCACAGACACAGACACACACACAGACAGACACACACACAGACACACACACCAGACACACACCAGGCACAGACACAGACACACACACAGACAGACACACACACAGACACACACACCAGACACACACCAGGCACAGACACAGACACACACACAGACAGACACACACACAGACACACACACCAGACACACACCAGGCAAACACCAGACAAACACACACAGACACACACCAGACACACACACAGACACACACAGACACACACAGAGACATACACCAGACACACACACACACACACACACACACAGACACACACACAGCAGTGTCCAGCGGCAGTGAGAGACCCAGGTCAGTCTGACAGAGACAGTAGTTGATGTGCTCTGTGAGGGGCCTCACCTGAGCTGTGATCTAGCAGCCGTGATCACAGGGAGACAGCAGTGGAGTGAATTCCTACTGTCTCACTTCAAATGCAGCAGAACAGTAAATCAGACAGGTAGACGACACCAGGCGGGCCACTCATCCCTCTAGTGCACCGCTCCACTTCTGTCCCCTCTGGCTCAGGAAGCAAGTATGCCAACAATGTCACCTGACAACACTACTGGAGCCATTTTACCACTGTTGCATTTTACGGGATGGGTCAGGATGTGTGTGTGTGGCAGGTTAGTGTTTTTCATCATGAATGTTGTTCTGGAGGCAGCACTGCAGAGTGGTATCTAGCTGGCACAGCCACAAAGTCATAAAATCTGATTTTAACCTAACCCGAACCACTCTGCTAACCCTAATGACTAACCCTAACCACTCTGCTAACCCTAATGACTAACCCTAACCCCTCTGCTAACCCTAATGCCTAACCCGAACCACTCTGCTAACCCTAATGACTAACCCTAACCACTCTGCTAACCCTAATGCCTAACCCTAACCACTCTGCTAACCCTAATGCCTAACCCGAACCACTCTGCTAACCCTAATGCCTAGCCCTAACCACTCTGCTAACCCTAATGCCTAACCCGAACCACTCTGCTAACCCTAATGCCTAACCCTAACCACTCTGCTAACCCTAATGCCTAGCCCTAACCACTCTGCTAACCCTAATGCCTACCCACTCTGCTAACCCTAATGCCTAACCACTCTGCTAACCCTAATGCCTAACCACTCTGCTAACCCTAATGCCTAACCCTAACCACTCTCCTAACCCTAATGCCTAACCACTCTGCTAACCCTAATGCCTACCCACTCTGCTAACCCTAATGCCTAACCACTCTGCTAACCCTAATGCCTAACCACTCTGCTAACCCTAATGCCTAACCACTCTGCTAACACTAATGCCTAACCACTCTGCTAGCCCTAATGCCTAACCACTCTGCTAGCCCTAATGCCTAACCACTCTGCTAACCCTAATGCCTAACCACTCTGCTAGCCCTAATGCCTAACCACTCTGCTAGCCCTAATGCCTAACCACTCTGCTAACCCTAATGCCTAACCACTCTGCTAACCCTAATGGCTAACCACTCTGCTAACCCTAATGGCTAACCACTCTGCTAACCCTAATGCCTAACCACTCTGCTAACCCTAATGGCTAACCACTCTGCTAGCCCTAATGCCTAACCACTCTGCTAACCCTAATGCCTAACCACTCTGCTAGCCCTAATGCCTAACCACTCTGCTAGCCCTAATGCCTAACCACTCTGCTAACCCTAATGCCTAACCACTCTGCTAGCTCTAATGCCTAACCACTCTGCTAACTCTAATGCCTAACCACTCTGCTAACCCTAATGGCTAACCACTCTGCTAGCCCTAATGCCTAACCACTCTGCTAACCCTAATGCCTAACCACTCTGCTAGCCCTAATGCCTAACCACTCTGCTAACCCTAATGCCTAACCACTCTGCTAACCCTAATGGCTAACCACTCTGCTAGCCCTAATGCCTAACCACTCTGCTAACCCTAATGCCTAACCACTCTGCTAGCCCTAATGCCTAACCACTCTGCTAGCCCTAATGCCTAACCACTCTGCTAGCCCTAATGCCTAACCACTCTGCTAGCCCTAATGCCTAACCACTCTGCTAACCCTAATGCCTAACCACTCTGCTAACCCGAATGCCTAACCACTCTGCTAACCCTAATGCCTAACCACTCTGCTAGCCCTAATGCCTAACCACTCTGCTAGCCCTAATGCCTAACCACTCTGCTCACCCTAATGCCTAACCACTCTGCTAGCCCTAATGCCTAACCACTCTGCTAACCCTAATGGCTAACCACTCTGCTAACCCTAATGCCTAACCACTCTGCTAGCCCTAATGCCTAACCACTCTGCTAGCCCTAATGCCTAACCACTCTGCTAACCCTAATGCCTAACCACTCTGCTAGCTCTAATGCCTAACCACTCTGCTAACTCTAATGCCTAACCACTCTGCTAACCCTAATGGCTAACCACTCT